>NC_136508.1:105457416-105477485 GCF_053919585.1 Euprymna scolopes
AAAGCGGTGGGCGAGTATTTATTAAAATTCGTGTTTGTTGAGGTCATTTATTAGCACTGATACCATGGTCCGGTAGTTAGAACTGCCGATTATCAACGCGATGGTTATAAGTTCAATTCCCGGGAAGGAAAGCCGCTAGTCTATACCCACTAATGAGTTGTGATATAACGGAACAGTACTGTATGTGGATGACACTATATATATATATACTAGCTGTACCCTGCCACGCGTTGCTGTGGCTCAAATTGGCGCAATGGAAAAAGTTCCAAAATGAGAAAAAGCATGTTTCTTATAGGTTTAAATTTCCATTTTGTTGTTCCATTTTCTTAGCTGATATAGAGATTTTTCGGTTTGGTGACTCTTGAATATGTAACATAAATTGTCCATGTGAAAAAACAGTCAGTGTGTAACTATAAGGCCCACAATTGTAAAGATTGTTCCCTGTGCTTTGTTAATGGTTATTGCAAATGACAATAAAATTGGAAAGTGCAATTTCCTAAAGTGTAATGATGTATCCGGTGGAATCATAGGAATGCATGGAATGAAGATATATTCATCTGTGAAAGGTCCTGTTAAGATTGTTGTTTCTATGATATTGTTTGTTAATTTTTTTTACTGCAAGCTATGTGTCATTGCAAAGCTTGGATTGGTTTATATTTCACAACATGATAATTAGTACACCAAATTTCAGTTGCAATACATGCGGTGGCATCCCTGGCAAATATAACTGTTGGATAATTAACCACTTTATCTGCTTTCACAACAGTGTCGATGGATTTGTATTTGACTACCTCACTTGGAATTTTACATTGAATAATAGTGTTAAATTCATGGGCATCTTCGTATTGACCTGCAAAAATAGCTCATTCACTCAGTCAAATGGAATTCTTATAATTTGAATATCTGCAAAAACCTTTTAAACTAACTATTCTTTTGATGAAATAAACAGAAATTACAGAAGTTAAAAGTCAAAGAATTTTGGCCTTAACTCTGATCAGCTGGCACTTTTTCGTACCCAATTTCCCACAAGTGATGCAAAAGTTTTTGTGCGGATCGAACAGTCTGCAACTGTACATGCATATTTTGAGTTAAGTTTAATGTCTTCACATGGAACAAAAAAGTAGAGTATTTGAGGCAAGCATTTATTTCATCTGCTGGTGTTGATTGAAGAATAACAGGTAACATTTGTCTGAAATCTCCTGCAAGCAATAATACTGCATTCCCAAATGGTCTGCCATTGCGACGCAAATCTTGCAAGGATCGACCAAGAGCCTCAAGTGATTTTTTGCGTACCATTGTGCATTCATCCTAAACAATAAGTTTGCATTTCTGCAATATTTTTCCCCATATTGGATGTTTTGGAGATGTCGAACATGAGATTTTTGAAAAATTGAATGTTTTAAAGTAGAATAAATAATTCTTCTACTTGGCAGCAAGGTCGCAGGTATTCCTCATGCAGCAAGGGCTAAGGCTATGTCATTTTGTTACCAAATGGCTGCCAAAATCAATTTAATTAGAAAGGTTTTACCAGTTACTTCTGGTGCTGTTCAAGGTAGCAGTAATTTCCAAATAACTTCTATTCTCACAGTCAGTAAATTAGGTGACTAAAATAGGATTTATCCATGTTTTGACAAAGCCTTATTCACTGTAATTAATTTAGGAGACTAAAATAGGATGAGGGATTAGAGATGGACAGATAGAGAGGAAGATATATAGATAGAAAAGAGAAAGTGAGAGGAAAATAGAGAAAGAGAAGGAGATAGAGAGATAAAGGGATTGATAGATAAACAGAGAGAGGGGGAGAGTTAGAAACAAAGAGGGATGAGACAGAGGAAAGGAGAGAGATAGAGGGAGTTAAAGAGAGAAAGGGCCTCAAAGAGAGATGGAGAGAGTGATATAGAGAGAAAGATAGATTGAGAGAGGGAAAGAGAGAGATGGATAAAGAGATATATTAAGAGAGGAAGAGAGAGGGGGAGAGAAACAGAAGGTGAACTACACTTCACCGTTTTTTCCTCGTTCAGTAGAGAAGAAATCTTTCGAGACTGAGGCAATTTTAATGTTTTGTTATTATCCAGAGTACCCCTTTTTTTTGGGGGGGGAGCTAGATTTTCCTCGCATTAGAAACCGACCGGGTTATCTGTACTTTCACTTAAAAAATTAATAAAAGAAAAACATATTGTAAAATTTGAATTTAACAGGAAAATACTATTTTAAAAAATAGCACGATAACATAAGTGCATAAGTGCCACTTTAGGTACTCCTTGGGCGTTGAGTTCCATGGCGACCAGCATAATTATTTAATGGTCGCTCCCTGAGCCCCCCCCCAGTCAAGGCGAATGCATGCGCACGTAACATTTTTTTTATTTACTGACGTTGGCTTAGTAACTAAACGATTTATTGATAATTTCGTAACCCTTAAACGCATACCGGAAGATTTAAATTAGTTCATTATTGTTGTAATGAAAAAAAAAAGTTTCATTCAAAACAAAACCAAAAACACATATTAATGATAAATGATTTATTATTCTATTCATTGAAATTTACTAATTTTTAAATAAAAAAAAAGTTAATAAAAAATAGTTGCTTATGTGCGCATAAAAAACTTGTTTTTTTTTGTTTCGTTTTTTTTTTTTTAGATTAGGTCCACCTTATAATCACCCCCCCCAACCTCCTCATCTTAAGAACAGCTTCCGGAATAAACACCACTTTTGGAGGGGGGGGCTATTTGCCAAATTTAACTGATATTTGTTGTCAGCATACTCACCCGAAAATACTATTTAAAAAAAAAAGGTGGTTATCCTTTACGGAAATGGTCCTGACGTCCGCCTCGTTCTGAGTTCGGGGAGAGGCCGTTTGACGTAGGCGGTGTCGTGGCAGAAAATTACCCTAACCCTAAAATATACGATATGTCACAGACAGATGCTTTTACAAATATTGTGAAACAAATCACAGAATTTTACAGGATTAACTAACCACGTGGAACTATTCTAATCATGTGGACTGTTTTTTTGTTTTTAAATTCTAATTATTTGAACTGTTTATTTTGTAAAATTCCAATTATTTGAACTGTTGAATTATCAAAAATTTGAACTGATTATTTTGTAAAATTCTAATTATTTGAACTGTTTAAAATAAAAAAAAATAAAAATTCTAATTATTGGAACGGGTTTTTTTCTTCTTAAGTTAACAACTGGGCACTTTATTGAAGGGGTAATTTTCTGTCTCGACACCGCCTACGTCAGACGGCCTCTCCCCGAACTCAGAACGTGGCAGACGTTGGGACCATCTCCGTAAAGGTTATCCAAAAAAGGAGGGGTTCAGTGCCCGTGGCAGAGAAGTAGATTTATTTATCAATAAAAGTTGCGAAGAAGTAAATTTATTTATCAATAAAAGTCGTCATTTAAAAAAGAAAATTGTTGAGGTGGACCTAAATGTAAATATTTACCCAAAAAATTATCCCGAAGTTTATTACAAAAACGTTTTGTTTTCGCACTATTAAACAATTTGTTCATCCGCGCATGTAAATTAAAAAATATTTGTAAAAGTGAGAAATTATCAGTAAATGATTTAGTTTGTTTTTTTTTTTAATTTATTTATTTTTTTTTTTTTTTACATTAGGTCCACCTCCACAAATGTTAAGAACGGCTTTCAGAATAAACACCCTCAACCTCTCCATGTTAACAACGGATTTCGGAATAAACACCATTTGGGGGGGGATATTTAAAAAAAAGTCGATAAAAGTCGTCATTTAAAAAGAAATTTAAAATCAAATGTTTGTAAAAGTGAGAAATTATTAATAAATGTTTAGTAACATTTTTCGGTGCTAATGCAGAGAGTTATCCGCGCTATTTTTTAAATCGTGTTTTTTTATTCAATTGCAAGGTTAAAGTACAGAATAAGTACAAAACACCCTCCCCTCCCCATGTTAAGAATGGCTTTTTAAATAATAACGTTATTATTTTAGCATGGATCACTCTCTGCATGAGTACCCATTTTTCTTTTAATATTCATAAAAAGTAAAACTTTTTTCAAAATAAATAAATAAATAAATAAATGTTTGTAAATGTGACAAATAATCGTTTAGTTACGGCAACGTCAGTAAATAAAATATGTTACGTGCGATGTGGGGTGAGAGACTAAAGGAGCGACTATTATTTTTTTCTACTGGTCGCCATGGAACTCAACGCCCAAGGAGTACCAAAATGTAATTTTTTTTGTCAAATGAATAAATTTCAAGCAATTTTTGCAATAAATAATAGATAGCAACTTCGTTAATTTTACGACTCGCCCCAGCATATTATAAACACCCTAACTTACCCATGTTAAAACGGTTTCCGGAATGAACAACCTCCCCATATTAAGAACGGTTTTCGAGGTTTATGGAAGGACCTTTTTTTAACATGGGGGTTAGGGTTTTTATAATACGTTGAGGCATGTCGTAAAAATGAAATAGTTTAGAAAAAGTTAAAACAAACTTTTTTATGTAAACAATGCCGTGAAAAGAAACGAAACAATTAAAACGTAATGTTTCATGAGTGAAAAGCCTTAACATAAATAAAATTAAAAAATTGGTAAGTACATAAATGAATTTAAATTTTTAAAATATGGGTTTTTTTTGTTTTGTTTTTTTTTTTTTGTGCTAATGCAGAGAGTGATACGCGCTAATTTTTTTAAATCGTTTCCCACGTTTAATTAAAGTTTATATGTTTTTATTCAATTGTAAGGTTAAAGTACAGAATAGGTACAAAACACCCTCCCTTCCCCATGTTAAGAATAGCTTTTTAAATAATAACATTATTATTTCAGCACGGATCACTCTCTGCATGAGTAAGTTTTTTTTGTTTTTTTTACTTATCGAGTTAACAGAAAATGAAATCTTTCGTCAATTCGTGGCTGTGAAATGAATCGAACCGGAAGTTCAGTTTTATCAACAGAACAGATTCGCAGTAACGGTTTAAAAAATATATTTATTTTATTTAATATTTTAATTTTAATAATTCGCGACGTAAATTTATTTTAATAACATAAAAACATACCTCGACTCTAAAAATGGGTTGCCTGAAAATTTCAAATGAATTGATAACGTAGAAATATGGTTTTATTCGTTTAGAACGAACCAACTTTACATTTATATATATATAGATATATACATGCGTCAAAAAGAAAGTCCGCACTTGAAATAATTTCTTCAAAAACTGCAAATTTAAGCTAAATTTAATGCAACTGTTTAATCAAACTATATCTCATTTGATTGGCCTTTTATTCCTCTATAATTTTACCTGTTCATATTTGAATTTGAATTGAAATACTCTAGTGTTCACGTCAATTTAAAAAAAAAATAACTTCAAATTGAGGAGACAAAAACAAAGTCCGCACAATGGAAAATTGTTATTTAAATGTAACTTTAGGACATTAATGCAACACAAATACAACAGGAACACAATGAAATAGTTAATATTTAATAGCATAGCCTTTCTGCGATTTGACAGCCTGCAATTTTTGGGGAATTCCTTGAATTGGACTGCAGCAATACTCCGGGTAAAGGGCATTCCACTATTCTTTAATTTTCGTTCAAAGTTTTTTCCAAATTTGAAATTTTATCATTGCGTAGCTGTTGCTTGGTGTAATGCCATACGTTTTCGATAGGATTGAGGTTTGGAGATTGTGCAGGCCAATCCAAACACGGAATATCATACTCTTCAAGGAACCTCTTGACATTGCCAGCTGTCTGAATGGGAGCATTATCCTGCATGAAGATGGGATTATCATCCAAATTCCGACCAAAGTAGTGTAGAAAATACTCAGTCAACATATTAATGTACTTGATCGAATTAATTCGATTTTGCAAGCGAACTATAGGCCATGGACCATTGGTACTAATAATGCCCCACACCAAAACTGAACCTCCACCAACTTGTAGCGTTGAAACTGAGCACCTATGATTAAATTCTTTGTCTTTCCTCCGACGGACGGGCTGTCTACTATCACTACCTAGCCTTCCTTTCCTCGCTTAAAATTACTTTTGACCAATATTATGAAGAGTCATGATCTCCATTGCATCTGACGAACTCTAGATGGCGCTTTCTGTTCTTTACAGAAATCATAGCCTTGCGTCTTGCAACATATTCTCACAAATTAAATTCCGTTAATCTGTTCTTGGCAGTAGAAAGGGAGCACTTTTTAAAAAGATTGCACTGTTGTTGGATTTGAGGAGCCGTTTCAAACCTGTTTCTTAGGCTGCGGATCTTTATAGCATTGTCTTCCTGTTAGAAGTAACTCTAGTACGATCAGATTTAGAGGCATCACGAACACTGCCGGTGTTTTGGTGCTTTTGTACCGTCTTTTGTACCATCTTCTCATCAAATTTCAATCTACGGCCGATTTCTCGATTGGATAAATCAGAAAGGTGGATATTAATGAGCTCCTGACGATCACTAAGAAAACGTCGTGGCATATGAACTAAACGTTACGTTGTATAACCTAGAACAACAACAATTACGATTAGAGATGCTTTGTTGCCTGTTGGTGGATATTTTTAACTGATTTAGGGACGATAAATTAAGCTGGCTTTACGCGAATTTGTTTCTGCGGACTTTCTTTTCGCCTCCTCAAGTTATTTTTATTTTAATTTACGAGAACACTAGAATATTTCAATTCAAATTCAAATATGAACAGGTAAAATTATAGAGGAATAAAAGGTGAATCAAATGAGGTGTAGGTTGTTTAAACAGTTATGTTTTATTTAATTTAGCTTACGTTTACAGCGTTTGAAAAAATTACAAGTGCGGACTTTTTGCCGGTACTATATATATATATATATATATATATATATATATATGTGTGTGTGTGTGTGTGTGTGTGTGTGTGTGTGTGTGTGTGTGTGTGTGTGTGTGTGTGTGTGCCATCGTTCTTGGCAATTTTATAAGTTTCAAATCTTAGCGACTATTGATCAGAATTTCATCCATCATCCAGTGCCTATTTGGCACATTTTACAGCCATAAAATATTTTAATCATAGTCATTTGTTTTCCTAGTTTTGCATATGAATTACAAAATATCTGATATGTCCCTTAAACATATGACTGTGATGGAGAGGATACTAAAACCTGCTGCTATGGTTTCAAATGATCTGAAATAACATCAAGGGGAGACTTGATTCCAAATATTTCTCATATGTTATATCTCCACTCTTTGGTTTTCATACATAAAATAATTTTCAAATGGTATAAGAATTATTTAATACTGGAGAGATTCATAATCGTACCCTATTTCCAAAAGAGGGAAGATATAACAACATATGAGAAATATTTGGAATCAAGTCTCCCCTTGTTATTTCAGATCATTTGAAACTACAGCCACTAGTTTTAGTTTCCGCTCCATCAAAGCCAGAGGTTTAGGATATATATTGGGAGTACAGAATTTAAATATCGCAATCATTAATTTTATGATGGAGGAGGTAGAACATCATAATAATAATAAAATTTTGAATGTAGTTGCAGTGTCAATTATGTGGGCCGAACGATATTGAGATTGGATGGAAGAATCCAACAGCACATACTTATCAAAATCAAAAATGGAACATACCACTTGCCAACACATACAGGTCTTCAATCAGTGACCATCTCATTAAAAACCAGTCATGTGCAGCGAACTTTAGCACGAACTCATTTTCAATCCTGATTCGTGTTCACTCATTCTATTTAAAGATCTTGGAGACTGTTCACGTTCGGTTGAGCAGGCCTTTTTCTGCAAACAGAGGGAATGCCTCTTGGATCTGAGTGTGATTAATTTCTAGGATTTTCGAAAAATATAATAACGTTGCTTTATTTTAATCACTTTTCCCCAATTTTTCTTTCACAAATAAGGCAACGTAATTTTATTTTCAATTGTACATATTTTCGATTCCCCCTTTTTTTAATCCCCCCTTTTCTCTTCTCTTCTTCACCTAATCATGAATTATAAAAGTCTTCCCTTCATTATTGCAATATATATATACGTATATATATATATATATATATATATATATATATATATATATATATATATATATATATATATAGAGAGAGAGAGAGAGAGAGAGAGAGAGAGAGAGAGAGAGAGACCAGAATATGTGGAATCGCCTTAGAAAATCTTAGTGAATAGACAGCCTCTAAAGTATGTTAAATCCTTTGCATATCTCGGAAGTAAGGTGAATTCGTCAGCATCACTTGATGATGAGATATTGAGCAGAATTTCAAAGGCGACTGATGCCTTCGGCAAACTGCGGTCAAGAGTATGGAATGAAAGAGGTTTGACTCTAAAGACCAAAATCTCAGTTTATCGTGCAGTGATTGTTTCGATACTCCTGTATGGATCGGAAGCCTGGACCCCATACCGTAGGCAGATTGCGCAACTGGATACATTCCATAAGCGTTGCCTTCACAGTATATGTGGATTAACCTGGAAAGACAAGGCCCCTAACTCGGGATTATTTGCTAGGTGCGACATTTTAAGTATTGAGGCCTTCCTGATGAAGTCTCAGCTTCGGTGGGCTGGCCACCTTGTTTGCATGGATGAAAACCGTCTTCCTAAGTAACTAGCATACAGTCAACTGAAAGAGGGTAATCGAAATGTGGGTCGCCCATTTCTGAGGTACAGGGATAAGCTGAAAGACAATCTTAAGCACGCAGGCCTGAACCCAAAAACCTTTGAAGAAAATGCTGCTGATAGAAAATTGTGGAGGGAAAAATGTTATGCGGGCATTAACACATACATTGACACACGGCTATCGAATCAAACAAATCTTCGTCTGTGTCTGTGTCCTGTGAGTCGTGCAGCTTGGTTTGTGGGTGCAGAGCTGGCCTCGTGTCACACATGCGGCACAAGCATTGAAGGCAGGGTGAAACAGAGCGAATCTTTGGCCCTCATGCGTCGAACACGACGGGAGAGTCCATTATATATATATATATATATATATATATATATATATATATATATATATATATATATATATGATTAGTTTTTTTAGGGGGGGGGTCTAGCAGAGTGCTCAATTAAAAGGAAAATCCAAAGTCATCCGAAAAATAAGAGCGTATTCATATTTTGTATTTTGTATTTTGTATTTATATTTTGTATTTTGTGTACACAACATACAATATATATATATATATATATATATATATATATATATATATATATACGTTTGAAGCCAAAAACTGCAACGCGAATTTTTTTATAAAATAAACAAGTGTTTATTTCTTTTTAAGAAATATATTTCGGAGTAAGACTCCTTTGTCAATCTTTTTTTTCTTCTCTCTTTTTCTTCGACATCATGTAGAGTGGAAGATAGTTCGATGAAGAGTCCACGTGATGTTGTTAACTGCGGATTTTTTATGAAGCCGGATAGGTGACGCGTGGTCGCGCATTTTGAAAATCTGAGTATTTTTTTTTGTTTATATCCGTTAGAAACGCTGAGTGAAATTTGAAGAATAAAATACGTATAAATACGTTTGAAGCCAAAAACTGCAACGCGAAATTTTTTATAAAATAAACGAGTGTTTATTTTTTAGGAGAGCATCCTTTGCTTTATCTAGTGCGTTTTATAGATGTTCAGAGATAACAGTTAGGATATTTATAGTAGACCGGGCTTGTTTAAATCCATACTGTTAGTCGGAAAGAAGTTTGTTATTTATGAGGGGGTGGATTAGTGGTTGGTTGTATAAGGACTGATAGATTTTTGCAAAGAGGGGAGGCTAATTGGGCGATAATTTTGTAGATCAATTCAGATTTTGGCGAAGAGAATTTGACTTCTACCGCTCTCATCTATTACGTTTCAGTTTAAGCATGCATTTTTTGGATTGAACCAGCTAAAAAAATCTATTAGATGAAACTCTGTCAATTTTCCATGCGCATCCTCGTTAGCATCCAAAACTATTTCAAACAAAACTCAACTGCCGGTCGCTGGAGTTCACCAATCATAGTCTCATTAACAACTTGATGCTTGTGTAGATTAGTAATAGTTGAAACTGACGCATTTCAGGTAAAAACATTATTATGTACTTACGTGTCATGTCGAAATTAGTGTAAATTCCAAAAATTACGAGAATGATCCAGAAGATGTGCTATATGTGATTTTAAAAAAAAAGAAAAGAAAAGAAAACAATAATCAACAATTACGTTCTTTAAAAATGTGTCTAATTGCGGACCGTTAATTCAATTTAAATCAAGGGAGATAAGTCAGTTTGTCATACTGAATTGACCACACAACTCTTCCACATTCCAAACATACAATATAATTCGATAATTTGATAAATTCTATCTTTAATTGTAATTATTTTTCTACTGAATCATTTTTCTTAATTTTTGGAAAATATAATAATTTTGACTAGACGCCTAAGTACGAAGTGCGGTCAATAGGTTTCCAGAGATTCAAAAGAGTCTGTCAGAGATTATGAGAGGTGTGGAAGGAGTAAGGACACCAGAGTTTTGCATCTTCCCTATAGTCCACAAGAGGACTTCCATGGGGCTTTACAGAAGTTGTTAGAACGTTACAACGAGTGCATTTGATTATTCCCTAAGCTCAAGGAAAGGTGAAGATGATTTCGAAGGGAGCTAGTTGTGTGTACTATCGATAAAGTCTGGAAACTTTTTGAAGGCAACTGGTATGTGTTAATTTTTTTTTATTCATTTTTTTTTTTTTTTTTGTATCTGAAATGCGTTGGTTTAAAAGATCATTAATCTCCGCCAAACAAACAACTCAAAAATAAAAAGTCTAAAGTCTGTTTGGAACATTGGCTATTTTTTTTTTCGGACATAGAATACATTAACGGATGCAATTTGATATGTTTGTCAGATGAAGCGTGTCTTTTTTGGAATCGGTAAAACGCTTAGAAGATAATTCTTCAATTTCTGAAATTAAATGCTGGTTTTAACGATGCCTCCTGGTAAAATCGTGCTTAATTAACGGGGGGGGGAATATTTAAAAAAAAAAAAGAAAGAAAAAAAAGAAAACAATTCGTCTTTTCGATTAAATGACTCGAAGACTTTTTCATTTTTGAATTTATGTTTCCGATTTTTTAGGTGAGTATTAATTATTCGTATTATTTGGCTTCTTCGGACTATTGTTCTCACTTTCAGTGTTTTTTCGCAATGTTTCGGCCGATGAAACCTCTTCTTCCTCAAGATGTATCTTGTCGAACCCGGAAATCTTTCTGCCGACTTCGGAATTTCAGACGGAACCCTTTATTTAATCCACGTGGGTAGCATATTCTCGTTCCGTCAGCCATAATTGAGTAGAAGTCCTAAGTAATTCGCAATTGTATTTTTACAGTCGTCTGCACTGGAGATTGAACTATTTACATCCAGTTCCGTTCGAACTTCCGTGCAGATTCCCGAGTTTGACACGATATATATGAAGAAGGTCGGATGTTACTTCGATCGAAGCGTTTTTAAAATTTAAAATGAGAACAGTAGTCTGAAGAATCCAAATGATCCGAACAATCAAGCCACATCTCAAAACTACAGAAACGTGTGTTTGTGTGTATACGTTTATACACAGACCTGACAGATGGGGAATAAACACTAAGATGAATGTTTTTCCTAAGATTAATATATGCTTATTTATATTTACAGATAAGAATAGTGCTGAAATAACTTATAATATCTCATGAGAGCTACATGTAACAAGATTGAAGCATGTAACGTACCAAAGGAGCATCAGACCAATCAGAATTTTTGCGAGGACGAATCGTGGGTCAACATGAAGATGACCTTAGTCAAAACAAAATGGCAGAAAATCTTCCCCTGTCCCTTTTCTACTGTTAATAGAGTGATCGTACAATTGAGTCTTGTCGAAGAGGATCCTTGGTGCAACGCCTCCAACATTGCAACACAAGCTGGCGTCAGTCCCAGAACAGCTGCCAGGTATCTTCAGGTATCTGGGCTATTATGGTAGAGCTGTGAGAAGTAAACCTCTTCTTCGTCCTGCCAATATCAAGTGCAGAAAAAATTGGGTTCGTGAGATGGTAGAGGGACATATGCCCTTTTGGATCAATGTCATTTTCTCTGGTGAGTCACGATTTGCATTATTTCCCGACAATGGAAGTGTATGGGTATAGAGGCTCCTCAGCAAGCGTTTAACTTAAAACGATTGCAGCCAACGCTGAAATATGAGGGTTTCTCGGTTATGATGTGGAGTGCAAAGGAAACATCAATTCTGCTAAACATGTTCCAATATCACATGAAGAACTCCTACCAATATTCCCAAGTTAACTCCATATTTATGGAAGATGGAGTTCCGTGTCAATACAACATTGGTTGAGCTAAAATGGGATAAATAAACTTCCATGACCAAGCAAGTCCCTGGATATGAACCCAATTGAAAACCTTTGGAGCATATTAGACCGGAACCTTCGCAAAAAGAAAAGGAAGCTATCTTCTAAGTCTGAACTTTTAGCATTATTGCGTCAGACATGGCAAGAAATTCCTTAAGATGATATTCGTCAGCTGATCAATGCCATCCTTAGAAGGGTCTTAGCATTAAAAACAGCAAAGGAAATGTTAACCAAATATTAGTTATTAAATTTGTGAACATTTATTAATGATTTGGTTCTTTAAATTATATGATTATTGAAATAATGCATTTCTATTTTTGTGATGTTTGTGTATATTACAGCTGCTGCTACTACTACTACTACTACTACTACTACTACTACGCATAGCATCAAACAAAGCGCCATTCATACTTTTGGAATGCCTCTGGTTTGTTTATATATTTTTAAATAAAAATGTGCGAAATAATTAGAATGTTTTGAACGAACACATTGCTTTAGAACGTAATTTATTTTAGAACGTAAATTGTTCGAATGAAAACGGTCCTAGAAAAAGAAAAGAATTATGAAGACGAAACCGATAATCACTTTTATATAAATAAAACAGTAGACGGATGTATGTGTGTATGTGTAGGTGTATCAAAATTTTGGGGGGATTTTCGATACCCCTAACACGAAACTGCGAATAAAATATAAAAAAAAACTCGTAATTTCTCTTTTAAAAGTGGGTTGTTTATTTTCTTTATGAAATATACTTTCAAAATAAACTCTTAAAGTTGTTTAAAAAGTAATAAAAAAATTTTTTTTTTTTTTTAAACAATGTTTACAAAGTGCCGGCGCGCCTCCATGCAGCCATTATTTTACGTGATAAAATCAATTGAATTTTACGAATTAATTTTTTTTCAATTTTTAAACTTTAAGAATCTATCAAAATTTTTCTATTTTATTTTCTGTTTTTTTATTTTCTGGGTAAACTAACCTGAAGAAATTTGGAGGTAATGCGACGAGATATCTTACTGCTCAACTTCCTATTTAGAATGCCCCTGTAGGCAGGATCTCACATAGTATATATATATATATATATATATATATATATATATATATATATATATATATATATATATATATACAGCAGTTTTCATTCAGACATTGTTAAAAATAACAGAAAGTTTCTGTTTAGCAATACCTTTTTACTTTTTCAATTTTCTGTATTATCTTTTTTGTACATCGCATCCTCCCTCCTCCAGGACACTAACACAAGCAGTCCCAATGACCTTCGTTCGCACTTCAACTTCTATTTAAATAAATCTTCCCATAATTCCCTCCACAGCCTAACACACATTCCTGATTATGCGTAGACGACTACACGAAAAGTAAAAACCGTGGACACTTCAAGAAAAAAATATGCTTGGACCATACATCCATACCTTTGCGTTGTATACAAAAAAGATAATACGAGAAATTGAAAAAATAAAAAAAGTATTACTAAGCAGAATCTTTCTGTTGTTTTTAACAACGTCTGTCTGTCTGGATATATATATATATATATATATATATATATATATATATATATATATATATATATATATATATATATAAGATACCATGTTAGAAGGAACAGACACACATGTACTTACTCATTTTCAATTCATATTCCAAAAGTCACTGAAGGGACTTAAATAGATTCTTTATTTTTTATGATATCTTTCTGTAATTTTGAATTGTGAGCTGGGGCCTCACCATTGGATATAATTTAAGGTCATATCCAGGATCATTTATCGATAGTACACACATAAATCTCTAGTAAGTAATCTCCTCCGGCTGTGATGCAATTGTTGTACCGTTCCAACATCTCTTGGAATGCCTCATGGAAACCCTCTTGTGTGATCATGTCAATGACCCTCGTCACAGCCTCTTTCATCTCCTCAATTGTCTCATAACGACAGCCTCTAAGGTTTTCCTTGAGCTAAGAGAATAACCAAAAGTCACAGGAAGCAAGGTAAAGACTATAGGGAGGGTTAGACACTGTCTTAGTAAAATAGTTTGTGATCTCTCTTCTACATCTTCAGTTCCTCACTCATAATTATTATGCACAGTTTCCACACTGACATCAAACTGTGCACTTATTGTCTTTCTAGACACACAACAGTTCTTATCCATGAACTTCTTTATTTGGTCAACAAATTCTAGCGTTCTGACTTCCTTACTCCTCCCACAACTTTCATAATTCCTCACCGAGTTGAATCTCTTATGCTACTCAAAAACTGATGCTCAATTCATGCAAGATGGTCCAAACGCAGTCTGAAGCATTCCATACGTTTCTGTTGCATTTTTGTCCAAGTTTAGAACAGAATTTTATTGCATATGGTTCTTTTAAATTGCATCTTAAATTCACCAGTTGTGACAATCAGGCTTTAGTAGGGTGTATTTCAATTCCTGTTGCAGTCATTCTTTTGAACCTGAAATCATAAAAATTGGTCAGTCATCTCATTAGATGTATAGCAATAACATACTTAATTTTCAAGAATCTACGATAAATTTTAAATGCCTGTACAAAAAGTCTGTAAACTTATTAAAGGCTCCTCGTAGTTGATCAAAATGTAGTCTTTAGCCTGGGTGAGAACTGTAGAGGAAATAGAAGTGACTGACGCAGTGTCACAAGGTTAGTCTTAAGCACTTGAATGCTTCATCATCTCATTCTGGATTGTGCTCTTTGCTGAAGCTGTCGTATTGCGTCAATGTTCCCAATTACGATACACCAACTAGTTTAGGAGGGTTTTAAGAACGAAACCAACGTACCTTTTTCTATCTTGCTCGCGTGCCTTTTGGTTGTGCCCCCGAGTCGTTTGTGTCCCGCCGTCCACTGAATCTCGAACAAAAACTATCTCAAAGAATTGCAAGAGACTCAAGTCTCATTTCTTTCTGGACAAATGGGTTTTTTTCGGTCACCGTGGTTTTCCTCGGTCGAAATCGCGTCATCGTTTCTCATCCATAGACGGGGAGTAAGGGGTTTCTATTTTGCTATAGTTTTAGCTGACATTTATTTCTATCTCGTCACTTCCACGAGAACTTTGCCAATCCATATTCTCGAGGAATCAGACAGACCTTTTCCGATTTGCTCTTCCTGACTCCCCGAAACAGTCTCTCTCGCTAACTCCTATAAATCGTCCCACAAAATCGCGCTCCACAAACCGTTCTGCATCTCTGTCTATTCGACCCGTCTTTCCAATTCTGTTTTAACACACTTTTATAAACAAACAACCTGCCTTTGCTAATAACTTCTAATATAAAAACAATGAGCTCCGATTTCTAATTCTATATATTGCACTGGCCACAACTACTAGTCAATCGACGGCTTCCTATTAATCGACAACAGGACGGATTTTAAGAATATAGATTATGTAATACAGAAACATGTTTAGTCAAATAAAAACTTAAATGTATGTGTAAAATATATTATAATTTTTCTTCTTGGTTATTAAGTGATGTTCCATACATATCAAAAATGTTTTCGATTCTTCGTCGAATCATCTCCCGGTGATAAAAACGCATAAATAAGCAAGTTGGGGAAAATAAAAGAATTTTGAGAATGCAGCTGTGGACGCTGACATAAAGTAGGTTAGACATTAAAAGAACGAACAAGACAGACGTTAGCAACTTAAATTCTGGGACGCTAGAATTAGCATCGAAGTGGGTGTATGCACAGTTGACATAACTGCTACTATGAATAACACCAAATGTCATATCAGTATACACTCCGTCTATGTTTGTTTACGTGATGAAAGTTCGTCCGCTGCATTCCAGGTGAGTAAAATAATAGTACATGTTTTTAAAGAAGTTATAAAAATATCGAATTTTGGATTCCAGTCAGTTCGCTATCAGTCTCCGCGCGACTGCTGATCGGAACTGCATTGATTCTTCACCGGCTGAATCTACTGCCGCCATCTTTGTTCTACAGAATCACTCAACATTTAACAATATGTATTTGCACACACACGTACATATGTTGTATTGTCGAATATACGTCTAATGTATATAAGATATATGTGTTTCTGTAATCGATGCTCCTGTACCGTCTAGTGGTTACAATTATAAGGACAGTTACTTTTCTTTGTATATAGGGTGTATGTACATGTCGCTCTGTTAAGTGTATATTTAATAGCCTTTCTATGTGTATGTTCTCACATATTCATGACAATAACGAACGGGACAATAAACGGACAGTCTTTAACAATGAACTAATAAACCCTTGTCTGCGCGACACATGCCTTATTCATTGTCTCTTACTTTCTCCTCTGTCAGTAGGCACCTTAAAATGAAGGTGTTTTCCTTAGTTGGTCCTTAGATGCAACGCGACACTCTTTACAAATTTACAGCATGGCAAGGAAGAAGAAAAGGGAAAAAAACAACATACTGAAGATGGAGTATACCTCTGTAATATATTTGTGATAAATTTCAAACAGGTAAAATATATAGTAATTGTCTGTATTTTTGAGATGAGGTGTTTTCATTGATTGAGATTGTCGGACTCACTTCCTCATCTTGGTTGTTATAGTCACAACGTTTCGGCCGTTTTGCCCTCCGGCCTTCATCAGGTGTTTTGTATCGAACTGGGGAACCGTTTGTTAGGAGTCTCGAACCCAAATCTTTATTATTATTATTATTATTATTATTATTATTATTATTATTATTACGGGGGTACCATGGTCGGACTCCAGATAAGTTCTGATCAGCAACTATGTCCCAGAGCCTAGCTGGAGTCCGAACACGGTTCCTCCGTAATAATAATAAAGGGGTGGGTTCGAGACTCCTAACAAACAGTTCCCCAGTTGGCTACAAAACACCTGATGAAGGTCGGAGGGCAAAACGGCCGAAAGGTTGTGACTATAACAACCAAGATAAGGAAGTCAGTCCGACAATCTCAATCAAGGTAAAATATTTGTTTATTTGCCTAATATTACGTTGTGATTTGGCTTTCAAGCGCACTTGATGCGTATTTTACTTTATTCAAACTAAAACAACGTTTATGTATGAACTCGCATCCTTGACGTTGTTTTGTTTATGCTTTTCCTCTTTTCATAACATTTTCCTTGAGCCAAAATTCCTTAGTTATATATTTTAACAGAAATATTTAACTAACATTCTTTTCTTTTAAACTTTTTCCTTGATATCTTTTTAACTTTAATAATTTAGCTCTTAATCATAATAGTCGTTTTTGACCCTTGGCACTTCCCGCCACAACATAACATTGATACTACGCTGTAATAATAGCACACACACACACACACACACACACACACACATATATATATATATATATATATATATATATATATATATATATATATATATATATATAGTAAGTTATAAAATATATATGGCGATTAAGCTACACTGAATATTCCGCGTTTCATCCACTCTAGGACTCTTCAGAAACGCAGAATATTCAGTGTAGCTTAATTGCCATATATATTTTATAACTTCCTATATATATATTCAGCCTGAAGATATATATAGTAAGTTATATTTTATAATTTATATATATATATATATATATATATATATATATATATATATATATATATATATATATATATATATATTCAGCCTGAAGAGTCCTAGTGTGGATGAAACGCGGAATATTCAGTGTAGCTTAATCGCCATATATATTTTATAACTTACTATATATATATTCAGCCTGAAGATATATATAGTAAGTTATATTTTATAATTTATATATATATATATATATATATATATATATATTCAGCCTGAAGAGTCCTAGTGTGGATGAAACGCGGAATATTCAGTGTAGCTTAATCGCCATATATATTTTATAACTTACTATATATATATTCAGCCTGAAGATATATATAGTAAGTTATATTTTATAATTTATATATATATATATATATATATATATATATATATATATATATATATTCAGCCTGAAGAGTCCTAGTGTGGATGAAACGCGGAATATTCAGTGTAGCTTAATCGCCATATATATTTTATACCTATTTACAATGCCTCCCCACGGGACAGAGTTAGACACCAGGGTCGTATTTTAGTGTGGAGAAAAGGCACAAAAATAAAAATTGTCTCAGTCGTGAAGGATTTCTCCTCCACTGAAAGAGAACACGAAATGGAAGTGCCGCATCTGAAGAACAGATGGTATTTATTTGCTAGTCATAGCTAGTCATAGCTAGTCATAGCTTGCAGTATCTTCCGGAACAGATGGTATTTATTTGCTCCCACACCGAGCAAATTAGGCACAAGGCCGATTTTTAATGTGAGGAGTGAAGGGAGGGGGAAGGGGAAAAGGGGACCAGCTCCCGAGAGGTGGGAAATGGGAGCTGGTTAAAGGTCAGGCATGTGGGGTTGCCCCCACATCTGGTCTTTGCTAGTCATAGCTAGTCATAGCTTGCAGTATCTGCCGGAACAGATGGTATTTATTTGCTCCCCCACCGAGCAAATTAGGCACAAGGCCGATTTTTAATGTGAGGAGTGAAGGGAGGGGGAAGGGAAAAAGGGGACCAGCTCCCGAGAGGTGGGAAATGGGAGCTGGTTAATGGTCAGGCATGTGGGGTTGCCCCCACATCTGGTCTTTGTTAGTCATAGCTAGTCCTAGCTAGTCATAGCTTGCAGTATCTGCCGGAACAGATGGTATTTATTTGCTCCCCCACCGAGCAAATTAGGCACAAGGCCGATTTTTAATGTGAGGAGTGAAGGGAGGGGGAAGGGAAAAAGGGGACCAGCTCCCGAGAGGTGGGAAATGGGAGCTGGTTAATGGTCAGGCATGTGGGGTTGCCCCCACATCTGGTCTTTGCTAGTCATAGCTAGTCATAGCTAGTCATAGCTTGCAGCATCTGCCGGAACAGATGGTATTTATTTGCTCCCCCACCGAGCAAATTAGGCACAAGGCCAATTTTTAATGTGAGGAGTGAAGGGAGGGGGAAGGGAAAAAGGGGACCAGCTCCCGAGAGGTGGGAAATGGGAGCTGGTTAATAGTAACGCATGTGGGGTTGCCCCCACATCTGGTCTTTGCTAGTCATAGCTAGTCATAGCTTGCAGTATCTGCCGGAACAGATGGTATTTATTTGCTCCCCCACCGAGCAAATTAGGCACAAGGCCAATTTTTAATGTGAGGTGTGAAGGGAGGGGGAAGGGAAAAAGGGGACCAGCTCCCGAGAGGTGGGAAATGGGAGCTGGTTAAAGGTCAGGCATGTGGGGTTGCCCCCACATCTGGTCTTTGCTAGTCATAGCTAGTCATAGCTAGTCATAGCTTGCAGTATCTGCCGGAACAGATGGTATTTATTTGCTCCCCCACTGAGCAAATTAGGCACAAGGCCGTTTTTAATGTGAGGTAAAAACCAGCTCCCCTAAAAGTAGGCAAAGAGGGGGCACTCTGGTTACCAAAAATAATAATTGTCCCAGTATAGAGGGTTTCCCCTCCATTGACTGGTACAAATTATCTTAAGTGCAGTATCTGCCGGAACAGATGGTGTTTATTTGCTCCCCCACTGAGCAAATTAGGCACAAGGCCGTTTTTAATGTGAGGTAAAAACCAGCTCCCCTAAAAGTAGGCAAAAAGGGGGCACTCTGGTTACCAAAAATAATAATTGTCCCAGTATAGAGGGTTTCCCCTCCATTGACTGGTACAAATTATCTTAAGTGCAGCATCTGCCGGAACAGATGGTATTTATTTGCTCCCCCACCGAGCAAATTAGGCGCAAGGCCAATTTTTAATGTGAGGAGTGAA
>NC_136508.1:105477585-105542585 GCF_053919585.1 Euprymna scolopes
AGAGAGAGAGAGAACAATTCTCAACCTATATACTCAACAAATTTTTTATCTACAGATTTGAAAGTTTGTATATAGGGTATTCAGACATATGGAAATATATCTAGCATAATCTATCTATTATATCTATAAAAGTGAAAATGTGTGTGTGTGTGAGGTAGCCAGAGAGAGAGAGAGAGAGAGAGAGAGAGAGAGAGAGAGAGAGAGAGAGAGACAACAATTCTCAACCTATATATTCAATACATTTTTTATCTACAGATTTGAAAATTTGTATATAGGGTATTCAGACATATGGAAATATATCTAGCATAATCTATCTATTATATCTATAAAAGTGAAAATGTGTGTGTGTGTGTGTGTGTGTGTGTGTGTGTGTGTGCGTAAGAGAGAGAGAACAATTCTCAACCTATATACTCAACGTATTTTTATCTACGGATTTTAAACTTTGTATATAGGGTATTCAGACATATAGAAATATATCTAGCATAATCTATACATTATATCTATAAAAGTGAGAATGTGAGTGTGTGAGAGAGAGAGAACAATTCTCAACCTATATATTCAACAAATTTTTTACCTACAGATTTGAAAATTTGTATATTGGGTATTCAGACATATGGAAATATATCTAGCATAATCGATCTATTATATCTATAAAAGTCAGAATGTTTGCGTGTGGTTGTGTGTGTAAGGTTGCGAGAGAGAGAGAGAGAACAATTCTCAACCTATCTATTCAATAAATTTGTTATCTACAGATTTGACCATTTGTATATAGGGTATTCAGACATATGGAAATATATCCAGCATAATCTATCTATTATATCCATAAAAGTGAGAATGTGTGCGTGAGAGAGAGAGAGAGAGAGAGAGAGAGAGAGAGAGAGTAAGTACAATTCTCACCCTATATATTCAACAAATTTTTTATCTACCGATTAGAAAATTTGTATATAGGGTATTCAGACATGGAAATATATCTAGCATAATCTATCTATTATATCTATAAAAGTGAGAATGTGTGTGAGAGAGAGAGAGAAGAGAGAGAGAGAGAACAATTCTCAACCTATATATTCAACTAATTTTTATGTACAGATCTGAAAATTTGTATACAGGGTATTCAGACATATGGAAATATATCTAGCATAATCTATTATATCTATAAAAGGTAGAATGTGTGTGTGTGTGTGTGAGTGAGTGAGTGAGTGAGTGAGTGAGAGAGAGAGAGAGAGAGAGAGAACAATTCTCAACCTATATACTCAACAAATTTTGTATCTACAGATTTGATAATTTGTATATAGGGTATTCAGACATAAGGAAATATATCTAGCATAATCTATCTATTATATCTATAAAAGTGAGAATGTGTGTGAAAGAGAGAGAGAGAGAACAATTCTCAACCTATATATTCAACAAATTCTATCTTTACAGATTTGAAAATTTGTATATAGGGTATTCAGACATTTGGAAATATATCTAGCATAATCTATTATATCTATAAAAGGTAGAATGTGTGTGTGTGTGTGTGAGTGAGTGAGTGAGTGAGTGAGTGAGAGAGAGAGAGAGAGAGAGAGAGAACAATTCTCAACCTATATACTCAACAAATTTTGTATCTACAGATTTGATAATTTGTATATAGGGTATTCAGACATAAGGAAATATATCTAGCATAATCTATCTATTATATCTATAAAAGTGAGAATGTGTGTGAAAGAGAGAGAGAGAGAACAATTCTCAACCTATATATTCAACAAATTCTATCTTTACAGATTTGAAAATTTGTATATAGGGTATTCAGACATTTGGAAATATATCTAGCATAATCTATTATATCTATAAAAGTGAGAATGTGTGTGTGAGAGAGAGAGAAAGAACAATTCTCAACCTATATACTCAACAAATTTTTTATCTACAGATTTAAAAATTTGTATATAGGGTATTCAGACATATAGAAATATATCTAGCATAACCTATCTATTATATCTATAAAATGACCATGTGTGTGTGTGTGAGAGAGAGAGAGAGTCAGAGAGAGAGAGAGAACAATTTTCAGCTTGTGTGTGTGTGAGAAAGAGAGAGAGAGAAAGAGAGGAAGGAAAATTCTCACCCTATATATTCAACAAATTTTTTATCTACATATTAGAAAATTTGGATATAGGGTATTCAGACGTATGGAAATATATCTAGCATAATCTATCTATTATATCTATAAAAGTGAGAATGTGTGTGTGAGAGAGAGAGAAAGAGAGAGAGAGAGAACAATTCTCAACCTATATATTCAACTAATTTTTTATCTACAGATTTGAAAATGTGTATATTGGGTATTCAGACATATGTAAATATATCTGGCATAATCTATGTATTATATCTATAAAAGTGTGAATGTGAGTGATGGAAAGAGCAAAAAATTCAACCTATATAACCTATAAAAGTGAGAATATGTGTGAGAGAGAGAGAGAGAGAGAACAATTCTCAACCTATATACTCAACAAATTTTGTATCTACAGATTTGATAATTTGTATATAGGGTATTCAGACATAAGGAAATATATCTAGCATAATCTATCTATTATATCTATAAAAGTGAGAACTTGTGTGTGTGTGTGTGTGTGAGAGAGAGAGATAACAATTCTTAACCTACATACTCAACAAATTTTTTACCTACAGTTTAGAAAATTTGTATATAGGGTATTCAGACATATGGAAATATATCTAGCATAATCTATCTATTATAACTACAAAAGTTAGAATGTGTGTGTGAGAGAGAGAGAGAACAATTCTAAACCTATTTATTCAACAAATTTTTTATCTACAGATTTGAAACTTTGTATATAGGGTATTCAGACATATGGAAATATATCTAGCATAATCTATCTATTATATCTATAAAAGTGAGAACTTGTGTGTGTGTGTGTGTGTGAGAGAGAGAGAGAACAATTCTTAACCTACATACTCAACAAATTTTTTACCTACAGTTTAGAAAATTTGTATATAGGGTATTCAGACATATGGAAATATATCTAGCATAATCTATCTATTATAACTACAAAAGTTAGAATGTGTGTGTGAGAGAGAGAGAGAACAATTCTAAACCTATTTATTCAACAAATTTTTTATCTACAGATTTGAAACTTTGTATATAGGGTATTCAGACATATGGAAATATATCTAGCATAATCTATCTATTTTATCTATAAAAGTGAGAATGCGTGTGTGTGAGATAGCGAGAGAGAGAGAGAGAGAGAGAAAAAGAGAGAGATAAAAATTCTCAACCTATACATTCAACAAATTTTTTATCCACAGATTTGAACATTTGTATATAGGGTGTTCAGACATGGAAATATATCTAGCATAATCTATCTATTATATCTATAAAAGTGAGAATGTGTGTGAGAGAGAGAGAGAAGAGAGAGAGAGAGAACAATTCTCAACCTATATATTCAACTAATTTTTATGTACAGATCTGAAAATTTGTATACAGGGTATTCAGACATATGGAAATATATCTAGCATAATCTATTATATCTATAAAAGGTAGAATGTGTGTGTGTGTGTGTGAGTGAGTGAGTGAGTGAGTGAGTGAGAGAGAGAGAGAGAGAGAGAGAACAATTCTCAACCTATATACTCAACAAATTTTGTATCTACAGATTTGATAATTTGTATATAGGGTATTCAGACATAAGGAAATATATCTAGCATAATCTATCTATTATATCTATAAAAGTGAGAATGTGTGTGAAAGAGAGAGAGAGAGAACAATTCTCAACCTATATATTCAACAAATTCTATCTTTACAGATTTGAAAATTTGTATATAGGGTATTCAGACATTTGGAAATATATCTAGCATAATCTATTATATCTATAAAAGTGAGAATGTGTGTGAGAGAGAGAGAGAAAGAACAATTCTCAACCTATATACTCAACAAATTTTTTATCTACAGATTTAAAAATTTGTATATAGGGTATTCAGACATATAGAAATATATCTAGCATAACCTATCTATTATATCTATAAAATGACCATGTGTGTGTGTGTGAGAGAGAGAGAGAGTCAGAGAGAGAGAGAGAACAATTTTCAGCTTGTGTGTGTGTGAGAAAGAGAGAGAGAGAAAGAGAGGAAGGAAAATTCTCACCCTATATATTCAACAAATTTTTTATCTACATATTAGAAAATTTGGATATAGGGTATTCAGACGTATGGAAATATATCTAGCATAATCTATCTATTATATCTATAAAAGTGAGAATGTGTGTGTGAGAGAGAGAGAAAGAGAGAGAGAGAGAACAATTCTCAACCTATATATTCAACTAATTTTTTATCTACAGATTTGAAAATGTGTATATTGGGTATTCAGACATATGTAAATATATCTGGCATAATCTATGTATTATATCTATAAAAGTGTGAATGTGAGTGATGGAAAGAGCAAAAAATTCTCAACCTATATAACCTATAAAAGTGAGAATATGTGTGAGAGAGAGAGAGAGAGAGAGAACAATTCTCAACCTATATATTCCACACATTTTTGGGCACAGATTTGGAAATTTGTATATAGGGTAGGCAGACATATAGAAATATATCTAGCATAATCTATCTATTATATCTATAAAAGTGAGAACTTGTGTGTGTGTGTGTGTGTGAGAGAGAGAGAGAACAATTCTTAACCTACATACTCAACAAATTTTTTACCTACAGTTTAGAAAATTTGTATATAGGGTATTCAGACATATGGAAATATATCTAGCATAATCTATCTATTATAACTACAAAAGTTAGAATGTGTGTGTGAGAGAGAGAGAGAACAATTCTAAACCTATTTATTCAACAAATTTTTTATCTACAGATTTGAAACTTTGTATATAGGGTATTCAGACATATGGAAATATATCTAGCATAATCTATCTATTTTATCTATAAAAGTGAGAATGCGTGTGTGTGAGATAGCGAGAGAGAGAGAGAGAGAAAAAGAGAGAGATAAAAATTCTCAACCTATACATTCAACAAATTTTTTATCCACAGATTTGAACATTTGTATATAGGGTGTTCAGACATATAGAAATATATCTAGCATAATCTATCTATTATATGTATAAAAGTGAGAATGTGTGTGTGTGTGAGAGAGAGGACAATTGTCAACCTATGTATACAACAAATTTTTTATCTACAGATTTCAAAATTTGTATATTGGGCATTCAGACATATTTTAATATATCTGGCATAATCTGTCTATTATATCTATAAAAGTGAGAATGTGTGTGATAGAGAGAGAGAGAACAATTCTCAACCTATATACTCAACAAATTTTTTATCTACAGATTTGAAAATTTGTATATAGGGTATTCAGACATATGGAAATATATCTAGCATAATCTATTATATCTATAAAAGTGAGAATGTGTGTGTGTGTGTGAGAGAGAGAGAGAGAGAGAGAGAACAATTCTCAACCCATATACTCAACAAATTCTTTATCTACAGATTTTAAAATGTGTATATAGAGTATTCATACAAATAGAAATATATCTAGGATAATCTTTCTATTATATCTATAAAAGTGAGAATGTGTGTGTGTGTGAGCGAGAGAGAGAGAGAGAGAGAGAGAGAGAGAACAGTTCTCAACCGATACATTCAACAAATTTTTATATATAGGGTATTCAGAAATATCGAAATATATCTAGCATAATCTATTATATCTTTAAAAGTTAGAATGTGTGTGTGTGAGAGATAGAGAGAACAATTCTCAACCTATGCACTCTACAAATTTTTTATCTACAAATTAGAAAATTTGTATATAGGGTATTCACACATATGGAAATATATCTAGCATAATCTATCTATTATATCTATAAAAGTTAGAATGTGTGTGTGAGGTAGCCAGAGAGAGAGAGAGAGAGAGTAAGAACAATTTTCAACCTATATATTCAACAAATATTTGATCTACAGATTAGAAAATTTGTATATAGGGTATTCAGACATATGGAAATATATCTAGCATAATCTATCTATTATATCTCTAAAATTGAGAATGTGTGTGTGAGAGAGAGAGAACAATTTTCAACCTATATACTCAACAAATTTTTTTATCTACAGATTTGAAAATTTGTATATAGGGTATTCAGACATATGGAAATATATCTAGAGTAATCTATCTATTATATCTATAAAAGTGAGAATGCGTGTGTGTGTGAGAGAGAGCGACACAGAACAATTCTCAACCTATATATTCAACAAATTTTTTATGTACATATCTGAAATATCACATTTGTATAGAAGTAGAAATCTTGATACCTACTCTGATACCTAATAAAAGAAAGGACACTCTTTAGGGCGGATTTTGATTATAACAAGTCACTAATTAGAAATTATAATAAACATTCTAATAATTTAAGAATTTTACCAAAATAAAATTGCATGGTAATCACCCAATTTCTGCCACAAAATTTTGATTGGCAGAACTCATAAACATAAAATATATATTTTCTAATTTCATCTTTTTTTTTTCTTTTTACATAATCTGGTTTGATGTTTTCCCAAATATTCAAATCACTATATTTTGCTGCTTAATATCAAATACAGCAACTGAGTTATTTTTATGCATCAAACAATTACATTTTCTCATTCATCCAAACTAATCACTGAACATCAATTTCATATTTTCTTCACTAAAATATTACTGTGCTTGATGTCATCAAGTGGAGCGGATCATTTTTTTTTCATTTGTTCACACATTTTTCCAATTTATATATATTTTGTTAAAGATTCTTAGCCTATGTCATTGCATACCAATCTGTTTATTAAAAGTTAAGGTTCACTGTAAACACATATGTTACACCAAAATAAAAACGCTTCAGATAATGTCTTGATATTCAATTCAGTTTCTCACATGACATCTTATGAAGTTAGTAGAAATGTTACAGACTTTTGAATCTCAAACACTTTCAATACTGTGCACTGATATTTTCTTTTTTGCAATATAAGCACATTCATGATTTTTTTTACAAACGTTAAAAACTTTCACATTGTGTAGCAATATACTGAAACAATTATAAAAATATTTGTTTTTATTTTGAATGATGCAGGGCATCTGAAGAGAGATTTTTCTAACAAAATGAAAGTATAATTTTTAGCAATAGGTATCTAGGAAAAGGCCACTACATATGTTATAAGTTCCAAATTTCCACAACCTGGCAAATACTGGTACATGCTAGCAAATTTAGATTTGCAATTACAAAATATGATTCTAATTTTTTCCTTTGCTCTTTATTCTAACACTACACTAAGTTTACTGTGTTATTTCGCTACAGTTGATATTGTGTAGAACAATAAGAAAATCATAGTGAACAATGCATTCAACAAAATTTCACACACATTTCTAGATACCTATATCTAATAAGTTCAAAAGAAAGGACACACTTAGGGAGGTATTTTGGTGGTCAAGTCACTAAAAAGAGATTAGCTGGTTTCCCGGCATAGCCCAGGATATAATAAAGATTGACTGAAATACATGTTCTAGCTGGTTTCTAGGCGTTGCCAGGGATGTAATATAGACACATTATGTTGTATATTACCTGTTCTCTTCTCCCTAAGGTAAAACAATTTCATATACATGCTGTAAATTACCTATGCTAGGGATAAAACATGAACAATATCAGTCCTAGGGTAGATAAAACAAATAATACATAGAGATGAAAGATTCCTCTCCCCTAAGAATCAAACATATGTTCAATATCTGCTTTTGTTTTTTCATTGTTTATACGGTCCCGAGCAACGCCGGGTAGCCCTGCTAGTAGTGAATAAATAGTAAATAAGTTTTGTTGTTAAAATCAATAAGAAATTAGTAGCAGATTATTTTGGATTTGAGATTAATAGTGAATAAATAGTAAATAAGTTTTGTTGTTAAAATCAATAAGAAATTAGTGGCAATTTATGTTGGGTTTCAGATTAATAGTTAATAAATTGTAAATAAGTTTTGTTGTTAAAATCAATAAGAAATTAGTAGTAACTCATTTTGCGTTTGAGATTAATAGTGAATAAATAGTAAATAAGTTTTGTTGTTAAAATCAATAAGAAATTAGTGGCAATTTATGTTGGGTTTCAGATTAATAGTTAATAAATTGTAAATAAGTTTTGTTGTTAAAATCAATTAGAAATTAGTAGTAACTCATTTTGGATTTGAGATTAATAGTGAATAAATGTAAATAAGTTTTGTTGTAAAAATCAATAGGAAATTAGTAGCAGATTATTTTGGATTTGAGATTAATAGTGAATAAATAGTAAATAAGTTTTGTTGTTAAAATCAATAAGAAATTAGTAGCAGATTATTTTGGATTTGAGATTAATAGTGAATAAATAGTAAATAAGTTTTGTTGTTAAAATCAATAAGAAATTAGTAGCAAATTATTCTGGATTTGAGATTAATAGTGAATAAATAGTAAATAAGTTTTGTTGTAAAAATCAATAAGAAATTAGTAGCAGATTATTTTGGATTTGAGATTAATAGTGAATAAATAGTAAATAAGTTTTGTTGTTAAAATCAATAAGAAATTAGTGGCAATTTATGTTGGGTTTCAGATTAATAGTTAATAAATTGTAAATAAGTTTTGGTGTTAAAATCAATAAGAAATTAGTAGTAACTCATTTTGCGTTTGAGATTAATAGTGAATAAATAGTAAATAAGTTTTGTTGTTAAAATCAATAAGAAATTAGTGGCAATTTATGTTGGGTTTCAGATTAATAGTGAATAAATTGTAAATAAGTTTTGTTGTTAAAATCAATTAGAAATTAGTAGTAACTCATTTTGGATTTGAGATTAATAGTGAATAAATGTAAATAAGTTTTGTTGTAAAAATCAATAAGAAATTAGTAGCAGATTATTTTGGATTTGAGATTAATAGTGAATAAATAGTAAAGAAGTTTTGTTGTAAAAATCAATAAGAAATTATTTGCAAATTATTTTGGGTTTGAGATTAATAGTGAATAAATAGTAAATAAGTTTTGTTGTTAAAATAAATAAGAAATTAGTAGCAGATTATTTTGGATTTGAGATTAATAGTGAATAAATAGTAAATAAGTTTTGTTGTTAAAATCAATAAGAAATTATTTGCAAATAATTTTGGATTTTAGATTAATAGTGAATAAATAGTAAATAAGTTTTGTTGTAAAAATGAATAAGAAATTAGTAGCAGATTATGTTGGATTTGAGATTAATAGTGAATAAATAGTAAAGAAGTTTTGTTGTAAAAATCAATAAGAAATTAGTAGCAAATTATTTTGGGTTTGAGATTAATAGTGAATAAATAGTAAATAAGTTTTGTTGTTTAAATAAATAAGAAATTAGTAGCAGATTATTTTGGATTTGAGATTAATATTGAATAAATAGTAAATAAGTTTTGTTGTTAAAATCAATAAGAAATTATTTGCAAATAATTTTGGATTTGAGATTAATAGTGAATAAATAGTAAATAAGGTTTGTTGTTAAAATCAATAAGAAATTAGTAGCAAATTATTCTGGATTTGAGATTAATA
Organism: Euprymna scolopes; assembly: GCF_053919585.1. NCBI lineage: Eukaryota > Metazoa > Mollusca > Cephalopoda > Sepiida > Sepiolidae > Euprymna > Euprymna scolopes. The sequence goes on from NC_136508.1 coordinate 105,487,102, forward strand.
GTGAATAAATAGTAAATAAGTTTTGTTGTAAAAATCGATTAGAAATTAGTAGCAAATTATTCTGGATTTGAGATTAATAGTGAATAAATAGTAAATAAGTTTTGTTGTTAAAATCAATAAGAAATTAGTAGCAAATTATTTTGGGTTTGAGATTAATAGTGGATAAATAGTAAATAAGTTTTGTTGTTAAAATAAATAAGAAATTAGTAGCAGATTATTTTGGATTTGAGATTAATAGTTAATAAATAGTAAATAAGTTTTGTTGTTAAAATCAATAAGAAATTAGTAGCAAATTATTTTGGATTTGAGATTAATAGTGAATAAATAGTAAATAAGTTTTGTTGTTAAAATCAATAAGAAATTAGTAGCAAATTATTTTGGATTTGAGATTAATAGTGAATAAATAGTAAATAAGTTTTGTTGTTAAAATCAATAAGAAATTATTTGCAAATTATTTTGGATTTGAGATTAATAGTGAATAAATAGTAAATAAGTTTTGTTGTTAAAATCAATAAGAAATTATTTGCAAATTATTTTTGATTTGAGATTAATATTGAATAAATAGTAAATAAGTTTTGTTGTTAAAATCAATAAGAAATTATTTGCAAATTATTTTTGATTTGAGATTAATAGTGAATAAATAGTAAATAAGTTTTGTTGTTAAAATCCATAAGAAATTAGTAGCAATATATTCTGGATTTGAGATGAATAGTGAATAAATAGTAAATAAGTTTTGTTGTTAAAATCAATAAGAAATTAGTAGCAAATTATTTTGGGTTTGAGATTAATAGTGAATAAATAGTAAATAAGTTTTGTTGTTAAAATCAATTAGAAATTATTTGCAAATTATTTTTGATTTGAGATTAATAGTGAATAAATAGTAAATAAGTTTTGTTGTAAAAATCAATAAGAAATTATTTGCAAATTATTTTGGATTTGAGATTAATAGTGAATAAATAGTAAATAAGTTTTGTTGTTAAAATCAATAAGAAATGAGTAGCAGATTATTTTGGATTTGAGATTAATAGTAAATAAATAGTAAATAAGGTTTGTTGTTAAAATCAATAAGAAATTAGTAGCAAATTATTTTGGATTTGAGATTAATAGTGAATAAATAGTAAATAAGTTTTGTTGTAAAAATCAATAAGAAATTAGTAGCAGATTATTTTGGATTTGAGATTAATAGTGAATAAATAGTAAATAAGTTTTGTTGTTAAAATCAATAAGAAATTAGTAGCAGATTATTTTGGATTTGAGATTAATAGTGAATAAATAGTAAATAAGTTTTGTTGTTAAAATCAATAAGAAATTAGTAGCAAATTATTCTGGATTTGAGATTAATAGTGAATAAATAGTAAATACGTTTTGTTGTTAAAATCAATAAGAAATTAGTAGCAGAATATTTTGGATTTGAGATTAATAGTAAATAAATAGTAAATAAGGTTTGTTGTTAAAATCAATAAGAAATTAGTAGCAAATTATTTTGGATTTGAGATTAATAGTGAATAAATAGTAAATAAGTTTTGTTGTAAAAATCAATAAGAAATTAGTGGCAATTTATGTTGGGTTTCAGATTAATCTATATATATAAAAGGCAAAAATCGGTGTGTATGTATGTATGTATGTATGTATGTATGTTTGTTTGTAACGCTAAAACTTTTGAAAGACGGAACCAGAGTTGACAAATTTGGTATCATATTGCACCTTGATCACCCGGATGACAAATATCGAAATTTCACGTCAAACGGACCAGTAGAAAGGGGTCAACTGATCGTTTTTCTCCTAGGGGGGCCCCCAAAAAAACCTGTCATTTTAACGTTATTCAATACGTGTCACGTGACGTGACGTCAGCTCAAACTTTTGACAGACACAACCAAAGTTGACAAATTATGTATCATATTGAACCTTGATCACCCGCATGACAAATATCGAAATTCCACACCAAACGGACCATTAAAAGGGGGTGAACTGATCATTTCTCTCCTAGGGGGGGCCCCCAAAAAAACCTGTCATTTTAATGTTAATATTACATAATCCAAAAACGCTTAGTCATGTCACGTGACGTGACGTCAACATCCAGTAATGGCGAACAAATGTAAACAAACACTTTGTTTTACCGATACTTTTGTAATTTCTCTTCTGCTTTGTTCTAGAGATTATTAAACTCCATGACAATGTCTCCAACGTATTTAACTGGTTAAAAATAGTATTTATACAAGAGTTTTAACGAAAAATATCAGGAAAAAATGTACAGGAATAAAAAAAAATTCAGCTTTCAAAATATTCGTCGATAAAAAAAACCGATCTTTATATTTACGCTAGCCATTTGGTATATTACCACGTGACCTGCTATCTCTTAAACTGGAGGGGGGGATCCACTTGAATCCAAAAAAACCAGCAATTTTTTTTTTCTATTATATATACATCATTTTCTATAAAATTAAGTGTAGACTTTATAATTAAAACAAAAAATGTTATTCATACTAAAAAAAAAAAACGCTTAGTCATGTCACGTGACGTGACGTCAACATCCACTAATGGCGAACAATTGTACCTATTTACTATGCCTCCCCACGGGACAGAGTTAGACACCAGGGTCGTTTTTTAACGTGGAGAAAAGGTACAAAAATAAAAATTGTCTCAGTCGTGGAGGATTTCTCCTCCACCGAAAGAGAACAAGAAATAGAAGTGCAGCATCTGAAGAACAGATACTACACTTTGATCTTGACCAAAAGGCCAAGAATGCGAACAATTGTAAATAACAACTTTTTTCACAAAACCAACACCGTCTTTCTTTTTTTTTCTCTCTCTTTCTCTCTCTCACCCACTTACTCTTCCCTCTCTCTCACCCTCTTTCTCTTGACGTCACACCACTGTTAAACTGTGGGGGGGGGGGAACACATTCCCAGGCATTATCTCCTATAGATGCACATTTTATTAGAAATTCAGCTTTCAAAATATTAGACGATAATAAAAATATAAAACCAACACCCTCTTTCTCTTTTCTCTCTCTCTCACCAACTTACTCTTCTCTCTCTCTCACCCTCTTTCTCTTGACCTCCTACTACTGTTAAACTGTGTGTGGGGGGGGGGGAAGAGGCAGCTTGAAAACCAACAAAAACAGTGCACAGTTTCCCAAGCATTTGGGGTGGGAAGGGGGGGAAGAAGCCGAGCGCACAGTTTCGTGAGAGAGAGAGAGAACAATTCTCAACCTATATACTCAACAAATTTTTTATCTACAGATTTGAAAGTTTGTATATAGGGTATTCAGACATATGGAAATATATCTAGCATAATCTATCTATTATATCTATAAAAGTGAAAATGTGTGTGTGTGTGAGGTAGCCAGAGAGAGAGAGAGAGAGAGAGAGAGAGAGAGAGAGAGAGAGAGAGAGAGACAACAATTCTCAACCTATATATTCAATACATTTTTTATCTACAGATTTGAAAATTTGTATATAGGGTATTCAGACATATGGAAATATATCTAGCATAATCTATCTATTATATCTATAAAAGTGAAAATGTGTGTGTGTGTGTGTGTGTGTGTGTGTGTGTGTGTGTGCGTAAGAGAGAGAGAACAATTCTCAACCTATATACTCAACGTATTTTTATCTACGGATTTTAAACTTTGTATATAGGGTATTCAGACATATAGAAATATATCTAGCATAATCTATACATTATATCTATAAAAGTGAGAATGTGAGTGTGTGAGAGAGAGAGAACAATTCTCAACCTATATATTCAACAAATTTTTTACCTACAGATTTGAAAATTTGTATATTGGGTATTCAGACATATGGAAATATATCTAGCATAATCGATCTATTATATCTATAAAAGTCAGAATGTTTGCGTGTGGTTGTGTGTGTAAGGTTGCGAGAGAGAGAGAGAGAACAATTCTCAACCTATCTATTCAATAAATTTGTTATCTACAGATTTGACCATTTGTATATAGGGTATTCAGACATATGGAAATATATCCAGCATAATCTATCTATTATATCCATAAAAGTGAGAATGTGTGCGTGAGAGAGAGAGAGAGAGAGAGAGAGAGAGAGAGAGTAAGTACAATTCTCACCCTATATATTCAACAAATTTTTTATCTACCGATTAGAAAATTTGTATATAGGGTATTCAGACATGGAAATATATCTAGCATAATCTATCTATTATATCTATAAAAGTGAGAATGTGTGTGAGAGAGAGAGAGAAGAGAGAGAGAGAGAACAATTCTCAACCTATATATTCAACTAATTTTTATGTACAGATCTGAAAATTTGTATACAGGGTATTCAGACATATGGAAATATATCTAGCATAATCTATTATATCTATAAAAGGTAGAATGTGTGTGTGTGTGTGTGAGTGAGTGAGTGAGTGAGTGAGTGAGTGAGTGAGAGAGAGAGAGAGAGAGAGAGAGAGAGAACAATTCTCAACCTATATACTCAACAAATTTTGTATCTACAGATTTGATAATTTGTATATAGGGTATTCAGACATAAGGAAATATATCTAGCATAATCTATCTATTATATCTATAAAAGTGAGAATGTGTGTGAAAGAGAGAGAGAGAGAACAATTCTCAACCTATATATTCAACAAATTCTATCTTTACAGATTTGAAAATTTGTATATAGGGTATTCAGACATTTGGAAATATATCTAGCATAATCTATTATATCTATAAAAGGTAGAATGTGTGTGTGTGTGTGTGAGTGAGTGAGTGAGTGAGTGAGTGAGAGAGAGAGAGAGAGAGAGAGAGAGAACAATTCTCAACCTATATACTCAACAAATTTTGTATCTACAGATTTGATAATTTGTATATAGGGTATTCAGACATAAGGAAATATATCTAGCATAATCTATCTATTATATCTATAAAAGTGAGAATGTGTGTGAAAGAGAGAGAGAGAGAACAATTCTCAACCTATATATTCAACAAATTCTATCTTTACAGATTTGAAAATTTGTATATAGGGTATTCAGACATTTGGAAATATATCTAGCATAATCTATTATATCTATAAAAGTGAGAATGTGTGTGTGAGAGAGAGAGAAAGAACAATTCTCAACCTATATACTCAACAAATTTTTTATCTACAGATTTAAAAATTTGTATATAGGGTATTCAGACATATAGAAATATATCTAGCATAACCTATCTATTATATCTATAAAATGACCATGTGTGTGTGTGTGAGAGAGAGAGAGAGTCAGAGAGAGAGAGAGAACAATTTTCAGCTTGTGTGTGTGTGAGAAAGAGAGAGAGAGAAAGAGAGGAAGGAAAATTCTCACCCTATATATTCAACAAATTTTTTATCTACATATTAGAAAATTTGGATATAGGGTATTCAGACGTATGGAAATATATCTAGCATAATCTATCTATTATATCTATAAAAGTGAGAATGTGTGTGTGAGAGAGAGAGAAAGAGAGAGAGAGAGAACAATTCTCAACCTATATATTCAACTAATTTTTTATCTACAGATTTGAAAATGTGTATATTGGGTATTCAGACATATGTAAATATATCTGGCATAATCTATGTATTATATCTATAAAAGTGTGAATGTGAGTGATGGAAAGAGCAAAAAATTCAACCTATATAACCTATAAAAGTGAGAATATGTGTGAGAGAGAGAGAGAGAGAGAACAATTCTCAACCTATATACTCAACAAATTTTGTATCTACAGATTTGATAATTTGTATATAGGGTATTCAGACATAAGGAAATATATCTAGCATAATCTATCTATTATATCTATAAAAGTGAGAACTTGTGTGTGTGTGTGTGTGTGAGAGAGAGAGATAACAATTCTTAACCTACATACTCAACAAATTTTTTACCTACAGTTTAGAAAATTTGTATATAGGGTATTCAGACATATGGAAATATATCTAGCATAATCTATCTATTATAACTACAAAAGTTAGAATGTGTGTGTGAGAGAGAGAGAGAACAATTCTAAACCTATTTATTCAACAAATTTTTTATCTACAGATTTGAAACTTTGTATATAGGGTATTCAGACATATGGAAATATATCTAGCATAATCTATCTATTATATCTATAAAAGTGAGAACTTGTGTGTGTGTGTGTGTGTGAGAGAGAGAGAGAACAATTCTTAACCTACATACTCAACAAATTTTTTACCTACAGTTTAGAAAATTTGTATATAGGGTATTCAGACATATGGAAATATATCTAGCATAATCTATCTATTATAACTACAAAAGTTAGAATGTGTGTGTGAGAGAGAGAGAGAACAATTCTAAACCTATTTATTCAACAAATTTTTTATCTACAGATTTGAAACTTTGTATATAGGGTATTCAGACATATGGAAATATATCTAGCATAATCTATCTATTTTATCTATAAAAGTGAGAATGCGTGTGTGTGAGATAGCGAGAGAGAGAGAGAGAGAGAGAAAAAGAGAGAGATAAAAATTCTCAACCTATACATTCAACAAATTTTTTATCCACAGATTTGAACATTTGTATATAGGGTGTTCAGACATGGAAATATATCTAGCATAATCTATCTATTATATCTATAAAAGTGAGAATGTGTGTGAGAGAGAGAGAGAAGAGAGAGAGAGAGAACAATTCTCAACCTATATATTCAACTAATTTTTATGTACAGATCTGAAAATTTGTATACAGGGTATTCAGACATATGGAAATATATCTAGCATAATCTATTATATCTATAAAAGGTAGAATGTGTGTGTGTGTGTGTGTGAGTGAGTGAGTGAGTGAGTGAGTGAGAGAGAGAGAGAGAGAGAGAGAACAATTCTCAACCTATATACTCAACAAATTTTGTATCTACAGATTTGATAATTTGTATATAGGGTATTCAGACATAAGGAAATATATCTAGCATAATCTATCTATTATATCTATAAAAGTGAGAATGTGTGTGAAAGAGAGAGAGAGAGAACAATTCTCAACCTATATATTCAACAAATTCTATCTTTACAGATTTGAAAATTTGTATATAGGGTATTCAGACATTTGGAAATATATCTAGCATAATCTATTATATCTATAAAAGTGAGAATGTGTGTGTGAGAGAGAGAGAAAGAACAATTCTCAACCTATATACTCAACAAATTTTTTATCTACAGATTTAAAAATTTGTATATAGGGTATTCAGACATATAGAAATATATCTAGCATAACCTATCTATTATATCTATAAAATGACCATGTGTGTGTGTGTGAGAGAGAGAGAGAGTCAGAGAGAGAGAGAGAACAATTTTCAGCTTGTGTGTGTGTGAGAAAGAGAGAGAGAGAAAGAGAGGAAGGAAAATTCTCACCCTATATATTCAACAAATTTTTTATCTACATATTAGAAAATTTGGATATAGGGTATTCAGACGTATGGAAATATATCTAGCATAATCTATCTATTATATCTATAAAAGTGAGAATGTGTGTGTGAGAGAGAGAGAAAGAGAGAGAGAGAGAACAATTCTCAACCTATATATTCAACTAATTTTTTATCTACAGATTTGAAAATGTGTATATTGGGTATTCAGACATATGTAAATATATCTGGCATAATCTATGTATTATATCTATAAAAGTGTGAATGTGAGTGATGGAAAGAGCAAAAAATTCTCAACCTATATAACCTATAAAAGTGAGAATATGTGTGAGAGAGAGAGAGAGAGAGAGAACAATTCTCAACCTATATATTCCACACATTTTTGGGCACAGATTTGGAAATTTGTATATAGGGTAGGCAGACATATAGAAATATATCTAGCATAATCTATCTATTATATCTATAAAAGTGAGAACTTGTGTGTGTGTGTGTGTGTGAGAGAGAGAGAGAACAATTCTTAACCTACATACTCAACAAATTTTTTACCTACAGTTTAGAAAATTTGTATATAGGGTATTCAGACATATGGAAATATATCTAGCATAATCTATCTATTATAACTACAAAAGTTAGAATGTGTGTGTGAGAGAGAGAGAGAACAATTCTAAACCTATTTATTCAACAAATTTTTTATCTACAGATTTGAAAATTTGTATATAGGGTATTCAGACATATGGAAATATATCTAGCATAATCTATCTATTTTATCTATAAAAGTGAGAATGCGTGTGTGTGAGATAGCGAGAGAGAGAGAGAGAGAAAAAGAGAGAGATAAAAATTCTCAACCTATACATTCAACAAATTTTTTATCCACAGATTTGAACATTTGTATATAGGGTGTTCAGACATATAGAAATATATCTAGCATAATCTATCTATTATATGTATAAAAGTGAGAATGTGTGTGTGTGTGAGAGAGAGGACAATTGTCAACCTATGTATACAACAAATTTTTTATCTACAGATTTCAAAATTTGTATATTGGGCATTCAGACATATTTTAATATATCTGGCATAATCTGTCTATTATATCTATAAAAGTGAGAATGTGTGTGATAGAGAGAGAGAGAACAATTCTCAACCTATATACTCAACAAATTTTTTATCTACAGATTTGAAAATTTGTATATAGGGTATTCAGACATATGGAAATATATCTAGCATAATCTATTATATCTATAAAAGTGAGAATGTGTGTGTGTGTGTGAGAGAGAGAGAGAGAGAGAGAACAATTCTCAACCCATATACTCAACAAATTCTTTATCTACAGATTTTAAAATGTGTATATAGAGTATTCATACAAATAGAAATATATCTAGGATAATCTTTCTATTATATCTATAAAAGTGAGAATGTGTGTGTGTGTGAGCGAGAGAGAGAGAGAGAGAGAGAGAGAGAGAGAACAGTTCTCAACCGATACATTCAACAAATTTTTATATATAGGGTATTCAGAAATATCGAAATATATCTAGCATAATCTATTATATCTTTAAAAGTTAGAATGTGTGTGTGTGAGAGATAGAGAGAACAATTCTCAACCTATGCACTCTACAAATTTTTTATCTACAAATTAGAAAATTTGTATATAGGGTATTCACACATATGGAAATATATCTAGCATAATCTATCTATTATATCTATAAAAGTTAGAATGTGTGTGTGAGGTAGCCAGAGAGAGAGAGAGAGAGAGTAAGAACAATTTTCAACCTATATATTCAACAAATATTTGATCTACAGATTAGAAAATTTGTATATAGGGTATTCAGACATATGGAAATATATCTAGCATAATCTATCTATTATATCTCTAAAATTGAGAATGTGTGTGTGAGAGAGAGAGAACAATTTTCAACCTATATACTCAACAAATTTTTTTATCTACAGATTTGAAAATTTGTATATAGGGTATTCAGACATATGGAAATATATCTAGAGTAATCTATCTATTATATCTATAAAAGTGAGAATGCGTGTGTGTGTGAGAGAGAGCGACACAGAACAATTCTCAACCTATATATTCAACAAATTTTTTATGTACATATCTGAAATATCACATTTGTATAGAAGTAGAAATCTTGATACCTACTCTGATACCTAATAAAAGAAAGGACACTCTTTAGGGCGGATTTTGATTATAACAAGTCACTAATTAGAAATTATAATAAACATTCTAATAATTTAAGAATTTTACCAAAATAAAATTGCATGGTAATCACCCAATTTCTGCCACAAAATTTTGATTGGCAGAACTCATAAACATAAAATATATATTTTCTAATTTCATCTTTTTTTTTTCTTTTTACATAATCTGGTTTGATGTTTTCCCAAATATTCAAATCACTATATTTTGCTGCTTAATATCAAATACAGCAACTGAGTTATTTTTATGCATCAAACAATTACATTTTCTCATTCATCCAAACTAATCACTGAACATCAATTTCATATTTTCTTCACTAAAATATTACTGTGCTTGATGTCATCAAGTGGAGCGGATCATTTTTTTTTCATTTGTTCACACATTTTTCCAATTTATATATATTTTGTTAAAGATTCTTAGCCTATGTCATTGCATACCAATCTGTTTATTAAAAGTTAAGGTTCACTGTAAACACATATGTTACACCAAAATAAAAACGCTTCAGATAATGTCTTGATATTCAATTCAGTTTCTCACATGACATCTTATGAAGTTAGTAGAAATGTTACAGACTTTTGAATCTCAAACACTTTCAATACTGTGCACTGATATTTTCTTTTTTGCAATATAAGCACATTCATGATTTTTTTTACAAACGTTAAAAACTTTCACATTGTGTAGCAATATACTGAAACAATTATAAAAATATTTGTTTTTATTTTGAATGATGCAGGGCATCTGAAGAGAGATTTTTCTAACAAAATGAAAGTATAATTTTTAGCAATAGGTATCTAGGAAAAGGCCACTACATATGTTATAAGTTCCAAATTTCCACAACCTGGCAAATACTGGTACATGCTAGCAAATTTAGATTTGCAATTACAAAATATGATTCTAATTTTTTCCTTTGCTCTTTATTCTAACACTACACTAAGTTTACTGTGTTATTTCGCTACAGTTGATATTGTGTAGAACAATAAGAAAATCATAGTGAACAATGCATTCAACAAAATTTCACACACATTTCTAGATACCTATATCTAATAAGTTCAAAAGAAAGGACACACTTAGGGAGGTATTTTGGTGGTCAAGTCACTAAAAAGAGATTAGCTGGTTTCCCGGCATAGCCCAGGATATAATAAAGATTGACTGAAATACATGTTCTAGCTGGTTTCTAGGCGTTGCCAGGGATGTAATATAGACACATTATGTTGTATATTACCTGTTCTCTTCTCCCTAAGGTAAAACAATTTCATATACATGCTGTAAATTACCTATGCTAGGGATAAAACATGAACAATATCAGTCCTAGGGTAGATAAAACAAATAATACATAGAGATGAAAGATTCCTCTCCCCTAAGAATCAAACATATGTTCAATATCTGCTTTTGTTTTTTCATTGTTTATACGGTCCCGAGCAACGCCGGGTAGCCCTGCTAGTAGTTAATAAATTGTAAATAAGTTTTGTTGTTAAAATCAATAAGAAATTAGTAGTAACTCATTTTGCGTGTGAGATTAATAGTGAATAAATAGTAAATACGTTTTGTTGTTAAAATCAATAAGAAATTAGTGGCAATTTATGTTGGGTTTCAGATTAATAGTTAATAAATTGTAAATAAGTTTTGTTGTTAAAATCAATAAGAAATTAGTAGTAACTCATTTTGCGTTTGAGATTAATAGTGAATAAATAGTAAATACGTTTTGTTGTTAAAATCAATAAGAAATTAGTGGCAATTTATGTTGGGTTTCAGATTAATAGTTAATAAATTGTAAATAAGTTTTGTTGTTAAAATCAATTAGAAATTAGTAGTAACTCATTTTGGATTTGAGATTAATAGAGAATAAATGTAAATAAGTTTTGTTGTAAAAATCAATAAGAAATTAGTAGCAGATTATTTTGGATTTGAGATTAATAGTGAATAAATAGTAAATAAGTTTTGTTGTTAAAATCAATAAGAAATTAGTAGCAGATTATTTTGGATTTGAGATTAATAGTGAATAAATAGTAAATAAGTTTTGTTGTTAAAATCAATAAGAAATTAGTAGCAAATTATTCTGGATTTGAGATTAATAGTGAATAAATAGTAAATAAGTTTTGTTGTAAAAATCAATAAGAAATTAGTAGCAGATTATTTTGGATTTGAGATTAATAGTGAATAAATAGTAAAGAAGTTTTGTTGTAAAAATCAATAAGAAATTATTTGCAAATAATTTTGGGTTTGAGATTAATAGTGAATAAATAGTAAATAAGTTTTGTTGTTAAAATAAATAAGAAATTAGTAGCAAATTATTTTGGATTTGAGATTAATAGTGAATAAATAGTAAATAAGTTTTGTTGTAAAAATCAATAACAAATTAGTAGCAAATTATTTTGGATTTGAGATTAATATTGAATAAATAGTAAATAAGTTTTGTTGTTAAAATCAATAAGAAATTATTTGCAAATTATTTTGGATTTGAGATTAATATTGAATAAATAGTAAATAAGTTTTGTTGTTAAAATCAATAAGAAATTATTTGCAAATTATTTTGGATTTGAGATTAATATTGAATAAATAGTAAATAAGTTTTGTTGTAAAAATCAATAAGAAATTATTTGCAAATTATTTTGGATTTGAGATTAATATTGAATAAATAGTAAATAAGTTTTGTTGTTAAAATCAATAAGAAATTATTTGCAAATTATTTTGGATTTGAGATTAATAGTGAATAAATAGTAAATAAGGTTTGTTGTCAAAATCAATAAGAAATTAGTAGCAAATTATTCTGGATTTGAGATTAATAGTGAATAAATAGTAAATAAGTTTTGTTGTTAAAATCAATAAGAAATTAGTAGCAAATTATTCTGGATTTGAGATTAATAGTGAATAAATAGTAAATAAGTTTTGTTGTTAAAATCAATAAGAAATTAGTAGCAAATTATTTTTGGTTTGTAGATTAATAGTGAATAAATAGTAAATAAGTTTTGTTGTTAAAATAAATAAGAAATTAGTAGCTGATTATTTTGGATTTGAGATTAATAGTTAATAAATAGTAAATAAGTTTTGTTGTTAAAATCAATAAGAAATTAGTAGCAAATTATTTTGGATTTGAGATTAATAGTGAATAAATAGTAAATAAGTTTTGTTGTAAAAATCAATAAGAAATTAGTAGCAAATTATTTTGGATTTGAGATTAATAGTGAATAAATAGTAAATACGTTTTGTTGTTAAAATCAATAAGAAATTATTTGCAAATTATCTTTGATTTGAGATTAATAGTGAATAAATAGTAAATAAGTTTTGTTGTTAACATCTATAAGAAATTAGTTGCAAATTATTTTGGATTTGAGATTAATATTGAATAAATAGTAAATAAGTTTTGTTGTTAAAATCAATAAGAAATTATTTGCAAATTATTTTTGATTTGAGATTAATAGTGAATAAATAGTAAATAAGTTTTGTTGTTAAAATCAATAAGAAATTAGTAGCAATATATTCTGGATTTGAGATTAATAGTGAATAAATAGTAAATAAGTTTTGTTGTTAAAATCAATAAGAAATTAGTAGCAAATTATTTTGGGTTTGAGATTAATATTGAATAAATAGTAAATAAGTTTTGTTGTTAAAATCAATTGGAAATTATTTGCAAATTATTTTTGATTTGAGATTAATAGTGAATAAATAGTAAATAAGTTTTGTTGTTAAAATCAATAAGAAATTATTTGCAAATTATTTTGGGTTTCAGATTAATAGTTAATAAATTGTAAATAACTTTTGTTGTAAAAATCAATAAGAAATTAGTAGCAGATTATTTTGGATTTGAGATTAATAGTGAATAAATAGTAAATAAGTTTTGTTGTAAAAATCAATAAGAAATTATTTGCAAATTATTTTGGATTTGAGATTAATAGTGAATAAATAGTAAATAAGTTTTGTTGTACAAATCAATAAGAAATTATTTGCAAATTATTTTGGATTTTAGATTAATAGAGAATAAATAGTAAATAAGTTTTGTTGTAAAAATCAATAAGAAATTAGTAGCAGATTATTTTGGATTTGAGATTAATAGTGAATAAATAGTAAATAAGTTTTGTTGTAAAAATCAATAAGAAATTATTTGCAAATTATTTTGGATTTGAGATTAATAGTGAATAAATAGTAAATAAGTTTTGTTGTTAAAATCAATAAGAAATTATTTGCAAATTATTTTGGATTTGAGATTAATAGTGAATAAATAGTAAATAAGTTTTGTTGTAAAAATCAATAAGAAATTATGTGCTAATTATTTTTGATTTGAGATTAATAGAGAATAAATAGTAAATAAGTTTTGTTGTAAAAATCAATAAGAAATTAGTAGCAGATTATTTTGGATTTGAGATTAATAGTGAATAAATAGTAAATAAGTTTTGTTGTAAAAATCAATAAGAAATTATTTGCAAATTATTTTGGATTTTAGATTAATAGAGAATAAATAGTAAATAAGTTTTGTTGTAAAAATCAATAAGAAATTAGTAGCAGATTATTTTTGATTTGAGATTAATAGTGAATAAATAGTAAATAAGTTTTGTTGTAAAAATCAATAAGAAATTATTTGCAAATTATTTTGGAGTTGAGATTAATAGTGAATAAATAGTAAATAAGTTTTGTTGTAAAAATCAATAAGAAATTATTTGCAAATTATTTTGGAGTTGAGATTAATAGTGAATAAATAGTAAATAAGTTTTGTTGTAAAAATCAATAAGAAATTATTTGCAAATTATTTTGGATTTGAGCTTAATAGTGAATAAATAGTAAATAAGTTTTGTTGTTAAAATCAATAAGAAATTATTTGCAAATTATTTTGGATTTGAGATTAATAGTGAATAAATAGTAAATAAGTTTTGTTGTAAAAATCAATAAGAAATTATTTGCAAATTATTTTGGATTTGAGATTAATAGTGAATAAATAGTAAATAAGTTTTGTTGTTAAAATCAATAAGATATTATTTGCAAATTATTTTTGATTTGAGATTAATATTGACTAAATAGTAAATAAGTTTTGTTGTAAAAATCAATAAGAAATTATTTGCAAATTATTTTGGATTTTAGATAAATAGTGAATAAATAGTAAATAAGTTTTGTTGTAAAAATCAATAAGAAATTAGTAGCAGATTATTTTGGATTTGAGATTAATAGTGAATAAATAGTAAATACGTTTTGTTGTTAAAATCAATAAGAAATTATTTGCACATTATTTTGGATTTGAGATTAATAGTGAATAAATAGTAAATAAGTTTTGTTGTTAAAATCAATAAGAAATTAGTAGCAAATTATTCTGGATTTGAGATTAATAGTGAGTAAATAGTAAATAAGTTTTTTTGTTAAAATCAATAAGAAATTAGTAGCAGATTATTTTGGATTTGAGATTAATAGTAAATAAATAGTAAATAAGGTTTGTTGTTAAAATCAATAAGAAATTAGTAGCAAATTATTTTGGATTTGAGATTAATAGTGAATAAATAGTAAATAAGTTTTGTTGTAAAAATCAATAAGAAATTAGTGGCAATTTATGTTGGGTTTCAGATTAATAGTTAATAAATTGTAAATAAGTTTTGTTGTTAAAATCAATAAGAAATTAGTAGTAACTCATTTTGCGTTTGAGATTAATAGTGAATAAATAGTAAATAAGTTTTGTTGTTAAAATCAATAAGAAATTAGTAGCAGATTATTTTGGATTTGAGATTAATAGTGAATAAATAGTAAATAAGTTTTGTTGTTAAAATCAATAAGAAATTAGTAGCAAATTATTCTGGATTTGAGATTAATAGTGAATAAATGTAAATAAGTTTTGTTGTAAAAATCAATAGGAAATTAGTAGCAGATTATTTTGGATTTGAGATTAATAGTGAATAAATAGTAAATAAGTTTTGTTGTTAAAATCAATAAGAAATTAGTGGCAATTTATGTTGGGTTTCAGATTAATAGTTAATAAATTGTAAATCAGTTTTGGTGTTAAAATCAATAAGAAATTAGTAGTAACTCATTTTGCGTTTGAGATTAATAGTGAATAAATAGTAAATAAGTTTTGTTGTTAAAATCAATAAGAAATTAGTGGCAATTTATGTTGGGTTTCAGATTAATAGTTAATAAATTGTAAATAAGTTTTGTTGTTAAAATCAATTAGAAATTAGTAGTAACTCATTTTGGATTTGAGATTAATAGTGAATAAATGTAAATAAGTTTTGTTGTAAAAATCAATAAGATATTAGTAGCAGATTATTTTGGATTTGAGATTAATAGTGAATAAATAGTAAATAAGTTTTGTTGTTAAAATCAATAAGAAATTAGTAGCAAATTATTCTGGATTTGAGATTAATAGTGAATAAATAGTAAATAAGTTTTGCTGTAAAAATCAATAAGAAATTAGTAGCAGATTATTTTGGATTTGAGATTAATAGTGAATAAATAGTAAAGAAGTTTTGTTGTAAAAATCAATAAGAAATTATTTGCAAATTATTTTGGGTTTGAGATTAATAGTGAATAAATAGTAAATAAGTTTTGTTGTAAAAATCAATAAGAAATTAGTAGCAGATTATTTTGGATTTGAGATTAATAGTGAATAAATAGTAAATAAGTTTTGTTGTAAAAATCAATAAGAAATTATTTGCAAATTATTTTGGATTTGAGATTAATAGTGAATAAATAGTAAATAAGTTTTGTTGTTAAAATCAATAAGAAATTATTTGCAAATTATTTTGGATTTGAGATTAATAGTGAATAAATAGTAAATAAGTTTTGTTGTAAAAATCAATAAGAAATTATGTGCTAATTATTTTTGATTTGAGATTAATAGAGAATAAATAGTAAATAAGTTTTGTTGTAAAAATCAATAAGAAATTAGTAGCAGATTATTTTGGATTTGAGATTAATAGTGAATAAATAGTAAATAAGTTTTGTTGTAAAAATCAATAAGAAATTATTTGCAAATTATTTTGGATTTTAGATTAATAGAGAATAAATAGTTAATAAGTTTTGTTGTAAAAATCAATAAGAAATTAGTAGCAGATTATTTTGGATTTGAGATTAATAGTGAATAAATAGTAAATAAGTTTTGTTGTAAAAATCAATAAGAAATTATTTGCAAATTATTTTGGAGTTGAGATTAATAGTGAATAAATAGTAAATAAGTTTTGTTGTAAAAATCAATAAGAAATTATTTGCAAATTATTTTGGAGTTAAGATTAATAGTGAATAAATAGTAAATAAGTTTTGTTGTAAAAATCAATAAGAAATTATTTGCAAATTATTTTGGATTTGAGCTTAATTGTGAATAAATAGTAAATAAGTTTTGTTGTTAAAATCAATAAGAAATTATTTGCAAATTATTTTGGATTTGAGATTAATAGTGAATAAATAGTAAATAAGTTTTGTTGTAAAAATCAATAAGAAATTATTTGCAAATTATTTTGGATTTGAGATTAATAGTGAATAAATAGTAAATAAGTTTTGTTGTTAAAATCAATAAGAAATTATTTGCAAATTATTTTGGATTTGAGATTAATATTGAATAAATAGTAAATAAGTTTTGTTGTAAAAATCAATAAGAAATTATTTGCAAATTATTTTGGATTTTAGATAAATAGTGAATAAATAGTAAATAAGTTTTGTTGTAAAAATCAATAAGAAATTAGTAGCAGATTATTTTGGATTTGAGATTAATAGTGAATAAATAGTAAATACGTTTTGTTGTTAAAATCAATAAGAAATTATTTGCAAATTATTTTGGATTTGAGATTAATAGTGAATAAATAGTAAATAAGTTTTGTTGTAAAAATCAATAAGAAATTATTTGCAAATTATTTTGGATTTGAGATTAATAGTGAATAAATAGTAAATAAGTTTTGTTGTAAAAATCAATAAGAAATTATTTGCAAATTATTTTGGATTTTAGATTAATAGAGAATAAATAGTAAATAAGTTTTGTTGTAAAAATCAATAAGAAATTAGTAGCAGATTATTTTGGATTTGAGATTAATAGTGAATAAATAGTAAATAAGTTTTGTTGTTAAAATCAATAAGAAATTAGTAGCAGATTATTTTGGATTTGAGATTAATAGTGAATAAATAGTAAATAAGTTTTGTTGTTAAAATCAATAAGAAATTAGTAGCAAATTATTCTGGATTTGAGATTAATAGTGAGTAAATAGTAAATAAGTTTTTTTGTTAAAATCAATAAGAAATTAGTAGCAGATTATTTTGGATTTGAGATTAATAGTAAATAAATAGTAAATAAGGTTTGTTGTTAAAATCAATAAGAAATTAGTAGCAAATTATTTTGGATTTGAGATTAATAGTGAATAAATAGTAAATAAGTTTTGTTGTAAAAATCAATAAGAAATTAGTGGCAATTTATGTTGGGTTTCAGATTAATAGTTAATAAATTGTAAATAAGTTTTGTTGTTAAAATCAATAAGAAATTAGTAGTAACTCATTTTGCGTTTGAGATTAATAGTGAATAAATAGTAAATAAGTTTTGTTGTTAAAATCAATAAGAAATTAGTGGCAATTTATGTTGGGTTTCAGATTAATAGTTAATAAATTGTAAATAAGTTTTGTTGTTAAAATCAATTAGAAATTAGTAGTAACTCATTTTGGATTTGAGATTAATAGTGAATAAATGTAAATAAGTTTTGTTGTAAAAATCAATAGGAAATTAGTAGCAGATTATTTTGGATTTGAGATTAATAGTGAATAAATAGTAAATAAGTTTTGTTGTTAAAATCAATAAGAAATTAGTAGCAGATTATTTTGGATTTGAGATTAATAGTGAATAAATAGTAAATAAGTTTTGTTGTTAAAATCAATAAGAAATTAGTAGCAAATTATTCTGGATTTGAGATTAATAGTGAATAAATAGTAAATAAGTTTTGTTGTAAAAATCAATAAGAAATTAGTAGCAGATTATTTTGGATTTGAGATTAATAGTGAATAAATAGTAAATAAGTTTTGTTGTTAAAATCAATAAGAAATTAGTGGCAATTTATGTTGGGTTTCAGATTAATAGTTAATAAATTGTAAATAAGTTTTGGTGTTAAAATCAATAAGAAATTAGTAGTAACTCATTTTGCGTTTGAGATTAATAGTGAATAAATAGTAAATAAGTTTTGTTGTTAAAATCAATAAGAAATTAGTGGCAATTTATGTTGGGTTTCAGATTAATAGTTAATAAATTGTAAATAAGTTTTGTTGTTAAAATCAATTAGAAATTAGTAGTAACTCATTTTGGATTTGAGATTAATAGTGAATAAATGTAAATAAGTTTTGTTGTAAAAATCAATAAGATATTAGTAGCAGATTATTTTGGATTTGAGATTAATAGTGAATAAATAGTAAATAAGTTTTGTTGTTAAAATCAATAAGAAATTAGTAGCAAATTATTCTGGATTTGAGATTAATAGTGAATAAATAGTAAATAAGTTTTGCTGTAAAAATCAATAAGAAATTAGTAGCAGATTATTTTGGATTTGAGATTAATAGTGAATAAATAGTAAAGAAGTTTTGTTGTAAAAATCAATAAGAAATTATTTGCAAATTATTTTGGGTTTGAGATTAATAGTGAATAAATAGTAAATAAGTTTTGTTGTTAAAATAAATAAGAAATTAGTAGCAGATTATTTTGGATTTGAGATTAATAGTGAATAAATAGTAAATAAGTTTTGTTGTTAAAATCAATAAGAAATTATTTGCAAATAATTTTGGATTTGAGATTAATAGTGAATAAATAGTAAATAAGTTTTGTTGTAAAAATCAATAAGAAATTAGTAGCAGATTATGTTGGATTTGAGATTAATAGTGAATAAATAGTAAATAAGTTTTGTTGTAAAAATCAATAAGAAATTATTTGCAAATTATTTTGGGTTTGAGATTAATAGTGAATAAATAGTAAATAAGTTTTGTTGTTTAAATAAATAAGAAATAAGTAGCAGATTATTTTGGATTTGAGATTAATATTGAATAAATAGTAAATAAGTTTTGTTGTTAAAATCAATAAGAAATTATTTGCAAATAATTTTGGATTTGAGATTAATAGTGAATAAATAGTAAATAAGGTTTGTTGTTAAAATCAATAAGAAATTAGTAGCAAATTATTCTGGATTTGAGATTAATAGTGAATAAATAGTAAATAAGTTTTGTTGTAAAAATCGATTAGAAATTAGTAGCAAATTATTCAGGATTTGAGATTAATAGTGAATAAATAGTAAATAAGTTTTGTTGTTAAAATCAATAAGAAATTAGTAGCAAATTATTTTGGGTTTGAGATTAATAGTGGATAAATAGTAAATAAGTTTTGTTGTTAAAATAAATAAGAAATTAGTAGCAGATTATTTTGGATTTGAGATTAATAGTTAATAAATAGTAAATAAGTTTTGTTGTTAAAATCAATAAGAAATTAGTAGCAAATTATTTTGGATTTGAGATTAATAGTGAATAAATAGTAAATAAGTTTTGTTGTTAAAATCAATAAGAAATTAGTAGCAAATTATTTTGGATTTGAGATTAATAGTGAATAAATAGTAAATAAGTTTTGTTGTTAAAATCAATAAGAAATTATTTGCAAATTATTTTGGATTTGAGATTAATAGTGAATAAATAGTAAATAAGTTTTGTTGTTAAAATCAATAAGAAATTATTTGCAAATTATTTTTGATTTGAGATTAATATTGAATAAATAGTAAATAAGTTTTGTTGTTAAAATCAATAAGAAATTATTTGAAAATTATTTTTGATTTGAGATTAATAGTGAATAAATAGTAAATAAGTTTTGTTGTTAAAATCCATAAGAAATTAGTAGCAATATATTCTGGATTTGAGATTAATAGTGAATAAATAGTAAATAAGTTTTGTTGTTAAAATCAATAAGAAATTAGTAGCAAATTATTTTGGGTTTGAGATTAATAGTGAATAAATAGTAAATAAGTTTTGTTGTTAAAATCAATTAGAAATTATTTGCAAATTATTTTTGATTTGAGATTAATAGTTAATAAATAGTAAATAAGTTTTGTTGTAAAAATCAATAAGAAATTATTTGCAAATTATTTTGGATTTGAGATTAATAGTGAATAAATAGTAAATAAGTTTTGTTGTTAAAATCAATAAGAAATGAGTAGCAGATTATTTTGGATTTGAGATTAATAGTAAATAAATAGTAAATAAGGTTTGTTGTTAAAATCAATAAGAAATTAGTAGCAAATTATTTTGGATTTGAGATTAATAGTGAATAAATAGTAAATAAGTTTTGTTGTAAAAATCAATAAGAAATTAGTAGCAGATTATTTTGGATTTGAGATTAATAGTGAATAAATAGTAAATAAGTTTTGTTGTTAAAATCAATAAGAAATTAGTAGCAGATTATTTTGGATTTGAGATTAATAGTGAATAAATAGTAAATAAGTTTTGTTGTAAAAATCAATAAGAAATTATTTGCAAATTATTTTGGATTTTAGATTAATAGAGAATAAATAGTAAATAAGTTTTGTTGTAAAAATCAATAAGAAATTAGTAGCAGATTATTTTGGATTTGAGATTAATAGTGAATAAATAGTAAATAAGTTTTGTTGTTAAAATCAATAAGAAATTAGTAGCAGATTATTTTGGATTTGAGATTAATAGTGAATAAATAGTAAATAAGTTTTGTTGTTAAAATCAATAAGAAATTAGTAGCAAATTATTCTGGATTTGAGATTAATAGTGAGTAAATAGTAAATAAGTTTTTTTGTTAAAATCAATAAGAAATTAGTAGCAGATTATTTTGGATTTGAGATTAATAGTAAATAAATAGTAAATAAGGTTTGTTGTTAAAATCAATAAGAAATTAGTAGCAAATTATTTTGGATTTGAGATTAATAGTGAATAAATAGTAAATAAGTTTTGTTGTAAAAATCAATAAGAAATTAGTGGCAATTTATGTTGGGTTTCAGATTAATAGTTAATAAATTGTAAATAAGTTTTGTTGTTAAAATCAATAAGAAATTAGTAGTAACTCATTTTGCGTTTGAGATTAATAGTGAATAAATAGTAAATAAGTTTTGTTGTTAAAATCAATAAGAAATTAGTGGCAATTTATGTTGGGTTTCAGATTAATAGTTAATAAATTGTAAATAAGTTTTGTTGTTAAAATCAATTAGAAATTAGTAGTAACTCATTTTGGATTTGAGATTAATAGTGAATAAATGTAAATAAGTTTTGTTGTAAAAATCAATAGGAAATTAGTAGCAGATTATTTTGGATTTGAGATTAATAGTGAATAAATAGTAAATAAGTTTTGTTGTTAAAATCAATAAGAAATTAGTAGCAGATTATTTTGGATTTGAGATTAATAGTGAATAAATAGTAAATAAGTTTTGTTGTTAAAATCAATAAGAAATTAGTAGCAAATTATTCTGGATTTGAGATTAATAGTGAATAAATAGTAAATAAGTTTTGTTGTAAAAATCAATAAGAAATTAGTAGCAGATTATTTTGGATTTGAGATTAATAGTGAATAAATAGTAAATAAGTTTTGTTGTTAAAATCAATAAGAAATTAGTGGCAATTTATGTTGGGTTTCAGATTAATAGTTAATAAATTGTAAATAAGTTTTGGTGTTAAAATCAATAAGAAATTAGTAGTAACTCATTTTGCGTTTGAGATTAATAGTGAATAAATAGTAAATAAGTTTTGTTGTTAAAATCAATAAGAAATTAGTGGCAATTTATGTTGGGTTTCAGATTAATAGTTAATAAATTGTAAATAAGTTTTGTTGTTAAAATCAATTAGAAATTAGTAGTAACTCATTTTGGATTTGAGATTAATAGTGAATAAATGTAAATAAGTTTTGTTGTAAAAATCAATAAGATATTAGTAGCAGATTATTTTGGATTTGAGATTAATAGTGAATAAATAGTAAATAAGTTTTGTTGTTAAAATCAATAAGAAATTAGTAGCAAATTATTCTGGATTTGAGATTAATAGTGAATAAATAGTAAATAAGTTTTGCTGTAAAAATCAATAAGAAATTAGTAGCAGATTATTTTGGATTTGAGATTAATAGTGAATAAATAGTAAAGAAGTTTTGTTGTAAAAATCAATAAGAAATTATTTGCAAATTATTTTGGGTTTGAGATTAATAGTGAATAAATAGTAAATAAGTTTTGTTGTTAAAATAAATAAGAAATTAGTAGCAGATTATTTTGGATTTGAGATTAATAGTGAATAAATAGTAAATAAGTTTTGTTGTTAAAATCAATAAGAAATTATTTGCAAATAATTTTGGATTTGAGATTAATAGTGAATAAATAGTAAATAAGTTTTGTTGTAAAAATCAATAAGAAATTAGTAGCAGATTATGTTGGATTTGAGATTAATAGTGAATAAATAGTAAATAAGTTTTGTTGTAAAAATCAATAAGAAATTATTTGCAAATTATTTTGGGTTTGAGATTAATAGTGAATAAATAGTAAATAAGTTTTGTTGTTTAAATAAATAAGAAATAAGTAGCAGATTATTTTGGATTTGAGATTAATATTGAATAAATAGTAAATAAGTTTTGTTGTTAAAATCAATAAGAAATTATTTGCAAATAATTTTGGATTTGAGATTAATAGTGAATAAATAGTAAATAAGGTTTGTTGTTAAAATCAATAAGAAATTAGTAGCAAATTATTCTGGATTTGAGATTAATAGTGAATAAATAGTAAATAAGTTTTGTTGTAAAAATCGATTAGAAATTAGTAGCAAATTATTCAGGATTTGAGATTAATAGTGAATAAATAGTAAATAAGTTTTGTTGTTAAAATCAATAAGAAATTAGTAGCAAATTATTTTGGGTTTGAGATTAATAGTGGATAAATAGTAAATAAGTTTTGTTGTTAAAATAAATAAGAAATTAGTAGCAGATTATTTTGGATTTGAGATTAATAGTTAATAAATAGTAAATAAGTTTTGTTGTTAAAATCAATAAGAAATTAGTAGCAAATTATTTTGGATTTGAGATTAATAGTGAATAAATAGTAAATAAGTTTTGTTGTTAAAATCAATAAGAAATTAGTAGCAAATTATTTTGGATTTGAGATTAATAGTGAATAAATAGTAAATAAGTTTTGTTGTTAAAATCAATAAGAAATTATTTGCAAATTATTTTGGATTTGAGATTAATAGTGAATAAATAGTAAATAAGTTTTGTTGTTAAAATCAATAAGAAATTATTTGCAAATTATTTTTGATTTGAGATTAATATTGAATAAATAGTAAATAAGTTTTGTTGTTAAAATCAATAAGAAATTATTTGAAAATTATTTTTGATTTGAGATTAATAGTGAATAAATAGTAAATAAGTTTTGTTGTTAAAATCCATAAGAAATTAGTAGCAATATATTCTGGATTTGAGATTAATAGTGAATAAATAGTAAATAAGTTTTGTTGTTAAAATCAATAAGAAATTAGTAGCAAATTATTTTGGGTTTGAGATTAATAGTGAATAAATAGTAAATAAGTTTTGTTGTTAAAATCAATTAGAAATTATTTGCAAATTATTTTTGATTTGAGATTAATAGTTAATAAATAGTAAATAAGTTTTGTTGTAAAAATCAATAAGAAATTATTTGCAAATTATTTTGGATTTGAGATTAATAGTGAATAAATAGTAAATAAGTTTTGTTGTTAAAATCAATAAGAAATGAGTAGCAGATTATTTTGGATTTGAGATTAATAGTAAATAAATAGTAAATAAGGTTTGTTGTTAAAATCAATAAGAAATTAGTAGCAAATTATTTTGGATTTGAGATTAATAGTGAATAAATAGTAAATAAGTTTTGTTGTAAAAATCAATAAGAAATTAGTAGCAGATTATTTTGGATTTGAGATTAATAGTGAATAAATAGTAAATAAGTTTTGTTGTTAAAATCAATAAGAAATTAGTAGCAGATTATTTTGGATTTGAGATTAATAGTGAATAAATAGTAAATAAGTTTTGTTGTTAAAATCAATAAGAAATTAGTAGCAAATTATTCTGGATTTGAGATTAATAGTGAATAAATAGTAAATACGTTTTGTTGTTAAAATCAATAAGAAATTAGTAGCAGAATATTTTGGATTTGAGATTAATAGTAAATAAATAGTAAATAAGTTTTGTTGTTAAAATCAATAAGAAATTAGTAGCACATTATTTTGGATTTGAGATTAATAGTGAATAAATAGTAAATAAGTTTTGTTGTAAAAATCAATAAGAAATTAGTGGCAATTTATGTTGGGTTTCAGATTAATAGTTAATAAATTGTAAATAAGTTTTGTTGTTAAAATCAATAAGAAATTAGTAGTAACTCATTTTGCGTGTGAGATTAATAGTGAATAAATAGTAAATACGTTTTGTTGTTAAAATCAATAAGAAATTAGTGGCAATTTATGTTGGGTTTCAGATTAATAGTTAATAAATTGTAAATAAGTTTTGTTGTTAAAATCAATTAGAAATTAGTAGTAACTCATTTTGGATTTGAGATTAATAGTGAATAAATGTAAATAAGTTTTGTTGTAAAAATCAATAAGAAATTATTTGCAAATTATTTTGGATTTGAGATTAATAGTGAATAAATAGTAAATAAGTTTTGTTGTTAAAATCAATAAGAAATTAGTAGCAGATTTTTTTGGATTTGAGATTAATAGTGAATAAATAGTAAATAAGTTTTGTTGTTAAAATCAATAAGAAATTAGTAGCAGATTATTTTGGATTTGAGATTAATAGTGAATAAATAGTAAAGAAGTTTTGTTGTTAAAATCAATAAGAAATTAGTGGCAATTTATGTTGGGTTTCAGATTAATAGTTAATAAATTGTAAATAAGTTTTGTTGTTAAAATCAATAAGAAATTAGTAGTAACTCATTTTGCGTTTGAGATTAATAGTGAATAAATAGTAAATAAGTTTTGTTGTTAAAATCAATAAGAAATTAGTGGCAATTTATGTTGGGTTTCAGATTAATAGTTAATAAATTGTAAATAGGTTTTGTTGTTAAAATCAATTAGAAATTAGTAGTAACTCATTTTGGATTTGAGATTAATAGAGAATAAATGTAAATAAGTTTTGTTGTAAAAATCAATAAGAAATTAGTAGCAGATTATTTTGGATTTGAGATTAATAGTGAATAAATAGTAAATAAGTTTTGTTGTTAAAATCAATAAGAAATTAGTAGCAGATTATTTTGGATTTGAGATTAATAGTGAATAAATAGTAAATAAGTTTTGTTGTTAAAATCAATAAGAAATTAGTAGCAAATTATTCTGGATTTGAGATTAATAGTGAATAAATAGTAAATAAGTTTTGTTGTAAAAATCAATAAGAAATTAGTAGCAGATTATTTTGGATTTGAGATTAATAGTGAATAAATAGTAAAGAAGTTTTGTTGTAAAAATCAATAAGAAATTATTTGCAAATAATTTTGGGTTTGAGATTAATAGTGAATAAATAGTAAATAAGTTTTGTTGTTAAAATAAATAAGAAATTAGTAGCAAATTATTTTGGATTTGAGATTAATAGTGAATAAATAGTAAATAAGTTTTGTTGTAAAAATCAATAACAAATTAGTAGCAAATTATTTTGGATTTGAGATTAATATTGAATAAATAGTAAATAAGTTTTGTTGTTAAAATCAATAAGAAATTATTTGCAAATTATTTTGGATTTGAGATTAATATTGAATAAATAGTAAATAAGTTTTGTTGTTAAAATCAATAAGAAATTATTTGCAAATTATTTTGGATTTGAGATTAATATTGAATAAATAGTAAATAAGTTTTGTTGTAAAAATCAATAAGAAATTAGTAGCAGATTATTTTGGATTTGAGATTAATAGTGAATAAATAGTAAATACGTTTTGTTGTTAAAATCAATAAGAAATTATTTGCAAATTATTTTGGATTTGAGATTAATAGTGAATAAATAGTAAATAAGTTTTGTTGTAAAAATCAATAAGAAATTATTTGCAAATTATTTTGGATTTGAGATTAATAGTGAATAAATAGTAAATAAGTTTTGTTGTAAAAATCAATAAGAAATTATTTGCAAATTATTTTGGATTTTAGATTAATAGAGAATAAATAGTAAATAAGTTTTGTTGTAAAAATCAATAAGAAATTAGTAGCAGATTATTTTGGATTTGAGATTAATAGTGAATAAATAGTAAATAAGTTTTGTTGTTAAAATCAATAAGAAATTAGTAGCAGATTATTTTGGATTTGAGATTAATAGTGAATAAATAGTAAATAAGTTTTGTTGTTAAAATCAATAAGAAATTAGTAGCAAATTATTCTGGATTTGAGATTAATAGTGAGTAAATAGTAAATAAGTTTTTTTGTTAAAATCAATAAGAAATTAGTAGCAGATTATTTTGGATTTGAGATTAATAGTAAATAAATAGTAAATAAGGTTTGTTGTTAAAATCAATAAGAAATTAGTAGCAAATTATTTTGGATTTGAGATTAATAGTGAATAAATAGTAAATAAGTTTTGTTGTAAAAATCAATAAGAAATTAGTGGCAATTTATGTTGGGTTTCAGATTAATAGTTAATAAATTGTAAATAAGTTTTGTTGTTAAAATCAATAAGAAATTAGTAGTAACTCATTTTGCGTTTGAGATTAATAGTGAATAAATAGTAAATAAGTTTTGTTGTTAAAATCAATAAGAAATTAGTGGCAATTTATGTTGGGTTTCAGATTAATAGTTAATAAATTGTAAATAAGTTTTGTTGTTAAAATCAAT
Organism: Euprymna scolopes; assembly: GCF_053919585.1. Classification (NCBI taxonomy): domain Eukaryota; kingdom Metazoa; phylum Mollusca; class Cephalopoda; order Sepiida; family Sepiolidae; genus Euprymna; species Euprymna scolopes. The sequence continues at coordinate 105,514,392 of NC_136508.1, forward strand.
TAGAAATTAGTAGTAACTCATTTTGGATTTGAGATTAATAGTGAATAAATGTAAATAAGTTTTGTTGTAAAAATCAATAGGAAATTAGTAGCAGATTATTTTGGATTTGAGATTAATAGTGAATAAATAGTAAATAAGTTTTGTTGTTAAAATCAATAAGAAATTAGTAGCAGATTATTTTGGATTTGAGATTAATAGTGAATAAATAGTAAATAAGTTTTGTTGTTAAAATCAATAAGAAATTAGTAGCAAATTATTCTGGATTTGAGATTAATAGTGAATAAATAGTAAATAAGTTTTGTTGTAAAAATCAATAAGAAATTAGTAGCAGATTATTTTGGATTTGAGATTAATAGTGAATAAATAGTAAATAAGTTTTGTTGTTAAAATCAATAAGAAATTAGTGGCAATTTATGTTGGGTTTCAGATTAATAGTTAATAAATTGTAAATAAGTTTTGGTGTTAAAATCAATAAGAAATTAGTAGTAACTCATTTTGCGTTTGAGATTAATAGTGAATAAATAGTAAATAAGTTTTGTTGTTAAAATCAATAAGAAATTAGTGGCAATTTATGTTGGGTTTCAGATTAATAGTTAATAAATTGTAAATAAGTTTTGTTGTTAAAATCAATTAGAAATTAGTAGTAACTCATTTTGGATTTGAGATTAATAGTGAATAAATGTAAATAAGTTTTGTTGTAAAAATCAATAAGATATTAGTAGCAGATTATTTTGGATTTGAGATTAATAGTGAATAAATAGTAAATAAGTTTTGTTGTTAAAATCAATAAGAAATTAGTAGCAAATTATTCTGGATTTGAGATTAATAGTGAATAAATAGTAAATAAGTTTTGCTGTAAAAATCAATAAGAAATTAGTAGCAGATTATTTTGGATTTGAGATTAATAGTGAATAAATAGTAAAGAAGTTTTGTTGTAAAAATCAATAAGAAATTATTTGCAAATTATTTTGGGTTTGAGATTAATAGTGAATAAATAGTAAATAAGTTTTGTTGTTAAAATAAATAAGAAATTAGTAGCAGATTATTTTGGATTTGAGATTAATAGTGAATAAATAGTAAATAAGTTTTGTTGTTAAAATCAATAAGAAATTATTTGCAAATAATTTTGGATTTGAGATTAATAGTGAATAAATAGTAAATAAGTTTTGTTGTAAAAATCAATAAGAAATTAGTAGCAGATTATGTTGGATTTGAGATTAATAGTGAATAAATAGTAAAGAAGTTTTGTTGTAAAAATCAATAAGAAATTATTTGCAAATTATTTTGGGTTTGAGATTAATAGTGAATAAATAGTAAATAAGTTTTGTTGTTTAAATAAATAAGAAATAAGTAGCAGATTATTTTGGATTTGAGATTAATATTGAATAAATAGTAAATAAGTTTTGTTGTTAAAATCAATAAGAAATTATTTGCAAATAATTTTGGATTTGAGATTAATAGTGAATAAATAGTAAATAAGGTTTGTTGTTAAAATCAATAAGAAATTAGTAGCAAATTATTCTGGATTTGAGATTAATAGTGAATAAATAGTAAATAAGTTTTGTTGTAAAAATCGATTAGAAATTAGTAGCAAATTATTCAGGATTTGAGATTAATAGTGAATAAATAGTAAATAAGTTTTGTTGTTAAAATCAATAAGAAATTAGTAGCAAATTATTTTGGGTTTGAGATTAATAGTGGATAAATAGTAAATAAGTTTTGTTGTTAAAATAAATAAGAAATTAGTAGCAGATTATTTTGGATTTGAGATTAATAGTTAATAAATAGTAAATAAGTTTTGTTGTTAAAATCAATAAGAAATTAGTAGCAAATTATTTTGGATTTGAGATTAATAGTGAATAAATAGTAAATAAGTTTTGTTGTTAAAATCAATAAGAAATTAGTAGCAAATTATTTTGGATTTGAGATTAATAGTGAATAAATAGTAAATAAGTTTTGTTGTTAAAATCAATAAGAAATTATTTGCAAATTATTTTGGATTTGAGATTAATAGTGAATAAATAGTAAATAAGTTTTGTTGTTAAAATCAATAAGAAATTATTTGCAAATTATTTTTGATTTGAGATTAATATTGAATAAATAGTAAATAAGTTTTGTTGTTAAAATCAATAAGAAATTATTTGCAAATTATTTTTGATTTGAGATTAATAGTGAATAAATAGTAAATAAGTTTTGTTGTTAAAATCCATAAGAAATTAGTAGCAATATATTCTGGATTTGAGATTAATAGTGAATAAATAGTAAATAAGTTTTGTTGTTAAAATCAATAAGAAATTAGTAGCAAATTATTTTGGATTTGAGATTAATAGTGAATAAATAGTAAATACGTTTTGTTTTTAAAATCAATAAGAAATTATTTGCAAATTATCTTTGATTTGAGATTAATAGTGAATAAATAGTAAATAAGTTTTGTTGTTAAAATCAATAAGAAATTAGTTGCAAATAATTTTGGATTTGAGATTAATATTGAATAAATAGTAAATAAGTTTTGTTGTTAAAATCAATAAGAAATTATTTGCAAATTATTTTTGATTTGAGATTAATAGTGAATAAATAGTAAATAAGTTTTGTTGTTAAAATCAATAAGAAATTAGTAGCAATATATTCTGGATTTGAGATTAATAGTGAATAAATAGTAAATAAGTTTTGTTGTTAAAATCAATAAGAAATTAGTAGCAAATTATTTTGGGTTTGAGATTAATAGTGAATAAATAGTAAATAAGTTTTGTTGTTAAAATCAATTAGAAATTATTTGCAAATTATTTTTGATTTGAGATTAATAGTGAATAAATAGTAAATAAGTTTTGTTGTTAAAATCAATAAGAAATTATTTGCAAATTATTTTGGATTTGAGATTAATAGTGAATAAATAGTAAATAAGTTTTGTTGTTAAAATCAATAAGAAATTAGTAGCAGATTATTTTGGATTTGAGATTAATAGTAAATAAATAGTAAATAAGGTTTGTTGTTAAAATCAATAAGAAATTAGTAGCAAATTATTTTGGATTTGAGATTAATAGTGAATAAATAGTAAATAAGTTTTGTTGTAAAAATCAATAAGAAATTAGTAGCAAATTATTTTGGATTTGAGATTAATAGTGAATAAATAGTAAATAAGTTTTGTTGTTAAAATCAATAAGAAATTAGTAGCAGATTATTTTGGATTTGAGATTAATAGTGAATAAATAGTAAATAAGTTTTGTTGTTAAAATCAATAAGAAATTAGTAGCAAATTATTCTGGATTTGAGATTAATAGTGAATAAATAGTAAATAAGTTTTGTTGTAAAAATCAATAAGAAATTAGTAGCAGATTATTTTGGATTTAAGATTAATAGTGAATAAATAGTAAAGAAGTTTTGTTGTAAAAATCAATAAGAAATTATTTGCAAATTATTTTGGGTTTGAGATTAATAGTGAATAAATAGTAAATAAGTTTTGTTGTTAAAATAAATAAGAAATTAGTAGCAGATTATTTTGGATTTGAGATTAATATTGAATAAATAGTAAATAAGTTTTGTTGTTAAAATCAATAAGAAATTATTTGCAAATTATTTTGGATTTGAGATTAATAGTGAATAAATAGTAAATAAGGTTTGTTGTCAAAATCAATAAGAAATTAGTAGCAGATTATTTTGGATTTGAGATTAATAGTGAATAAATAGTAAAGAAGTTTTGTTGTAAAAATCAATAAGAAATTATTTGCAAATAATTTTGGGTTTGAGATTAATAGTGAATAAATAGTAAATAAGTTTTGTTGTTAAAATAAATAAGAAATTAGTAGCTGATTATTTTGGATTTGAGATTAATAGTTAATAAATAGTAAATAAGTTTTGTTGTTAAAATCAATAAGAAATTAGTAGCAAATTATTTTGGATTTGAGATTAATAGTGAATAAATAGTAAATAAGTTTTGTTGTTAAAATCAATAAGAAATTAGTAGCAAATTATTTTGGATTTGAGATTAATAGTGAATAAATAGTAAATACGTTTTGTTTTTAAAATCAATAAGAAATTATTTGCAAATTATCTTTGATTTGAGATTAATAGTGAATAAATAGTAAATAAGTTTTGTTGTTAAAATCAATAAGAAATTAGTTGCAAATAATTTTGGATTTGAGATTAATATTGAATAAATAGTAAATAAGTTTTGTTGTTAAAATCAATAAGAAATTATTTGCAAATTATTTTTGATTTGAGATTAATAGTGAATAAATAGTAAATAAGTTTTGTTGTTAAAATCAATAAGAAATTAGTAGCAATATATTCTGGATTTGAGATTAATAGTGAATAAATAGTAAATAAGTTTTGTTGTTAAAATCAATAAGAAATTAGTAGCAAATTATTTTGGGTTTGAGATTAATAGTGAATAAATAGTAAATAAGTTTTGTTGTTAAAATCAATTAGAAATTATTTGCAAATTATTTTTGATTTGAGATTAATAGTGAATAAATAGTAAATAAGTTTTGTTGTTAAAATCAATAAGAAATTATTTGCAAATTATTTTGGATTTGAGATTAATAGTGAATAAATAGTAAATAAGTTTTGTTGTTAAAATCAATAAGAAATTAGTAGCAGATTATTTTGGATTTGAGATTAATAGTGAATAAATAGTAAATAAGTTTTGTTGTTAAAATCAATAAGAAATTAGTAGCAAATTATTCTGGATTTGAGATTAATAGTGAATAAATAGTAAATAAGTTTTGTTGTAAAAATCAATAAGAAATTAGTAGCAGATTATTTTGGATTTAAGATTAATAGTGAATAAATAGTAAAGAAGTTTTGTTGTAAAAATCAATAAGAAATTATTTGCAAATTATTTTGGGTTTGAGATTAATAGTGAATAAATAGTAAATAAGTTTTGTTGTTAAAATAAATAAGAAATTAGTAGCAGATTATTTTGGATTTGAGATTAATATTGAATAAATAGTAAATAAGTTTTGTTGTTAAAATCAATAAGAAATTATTTGCAAATTATTTTTGATTTGAGATTAATAGTGAATAAATAGTAAATAAGTTTTGTTGTTAAAATCAATAAGAAATTAGTAGCAATATATTCTGGATTTGAGATTAATAGTGAATAAATAGTAAATAAGTTTTGTTGTTAAAATCAATAAGAAATTAGTAGCAAATTATTTTGGGTTTGAGATTAATAGTGAATAAATAGTAAATAAGTTTTGTTGTTAAAATCAATTAGAAATTATTTGCAAATTATTTTTGATTTGAGATTAATAGTGAATAAATAGTAAATAAGTTTTGTTGTTAAAATCAATAAGAAATTATTTGCAAATTATTTTGGATTTGAGATTAATAGTGAATAAATAGTAAATAAGTTTTGTTGTTAAAATCAATAAGAAATTAGTAGCAGATTATTTTGGATTTGAGATTAATAGTAAATAAATAGTAAATAAGGTTTGTTGTTAAAATCAATAAGAAATTAGTAGCAAATTATTTTTGATTTGAGATTAATAGTGAATAAATAGTAAATAAGTTTTGTTGTAAAAATCAATAAGAAATTAGTAGCAAATTATTTTGGATTTGAGATTAATAGTGAATAAATAGTAAATAAGTTTTGTTGTTAAAATCAATAAGAAATTATTTGCAAATTATTTTGGATTTGAGATTAATAGTGAATAAATAGTAAATAAGGTTTGTTGTCAAAATCAATAAGAAATTAGTAGCAAATTATTCTGGATTTGAGATTAATAGTGAATAAATAGTAAATAAGTTTTGTTGTTAAAATCAATAAGAAATTAGAAGCAAATTATTCTGGATTTGAGATTAATAGTGAATAAATAGTAAATAAGTTTTGTTGTTAAAATCAATAAGAAATTAGTAGCAAATTATTTTGGGTTTGAGATTAATAGTGAATAAATAGTAAATAAGTTTTGTTGTTAAAATAAATAAGAAATTAGTAGCTGATTATTTTGGATTTGAGATTAATAGTTAATAAATAGTAAATAAGTTTTGTTGTTAAAATCAATAAGAAATTAGTAGCAAATTATTTTGGATTTGAGATTAATAGTGAATAAATAGTAAATAAGTTTTGTTGTTAAAATCAATAAGAAATTAGTAGCAAATTATTTTGGATTTGAGATTAATAGTGAATAAATAGTAAATACGTTTTGTTGTTAAAATCAATAAGTAATTATTTGCAAATTATCTTTGATTTGAGATTAATAGTGAATAAATAGTAAATAAGTTTTGTTGTTAAAATCAATAAGAAATTAGTTGCAAATAATTTTGGATTTGAGATTAATATTGAATAAATAGTAAATAAGTTTTGTTGTTAAAATCAATAAGAAATTATTTGCAAATTATTTTTGATTTGAGATTAATAGTGAATAAATAGTAAATAAGTTTTGTTGTTAAAATCAATAAGAAATTAGTAGCAATATATTCTGGATTTGAGATTAATAGTGAATAAATAGTAAATAAGTTTTGTTGTTAAAATCAATAAGAAATTAGTAGCAAATTATTTTGGGTTTGAGATTAATAGTGAATAAATAGTAAATAAGTTTTGTTGTTAAAATCAATTAGAAATTATTTGCAAATTATTTTTGATTTGAGATTAATAGTGAATAAATAGTAAATAAGTTTTGTTGTTAAAATCAATAAGAAATTATTTGCAAATTATTTTGGATTTGAGATTAATAGTGAATAAATAGTAAATAAGTTTTGTTGTTAAAATCAATAAGAAATTAGTAGCAGATTATTTTGGATTTGAGATTAATAGTAAATAAATAGTAAATAAGGTTTGTTGTTAAAATCAATAAGAAATTAGTAGCAAATTATTTTGGATTTGAGATTAATAGTGAATAAATAGTAAATAAGTTTTGTTGTAAAAATCAATAAGAAATTAGTAGCAGATTATTTTGGATTTGAGATTAATAGTGAATAAATAGTAAATAAGTTTTGTTGTTAAAATCAATAAGAAATTAGTAGCAGATTATTTTGGATTTGAGATTAATAGTGAATAAATAGTAAATAAGTTTTGTTGTTAAAATCAATAAGAAATTAGTAGCAAATTATTCTGGATTTGAGATTAATAGTGAATAAATAGTAAATACGTTTTGTTGTAAAAATCGATTAGAAATTAGTAGCAAATTATTCTGGATTTGAGATTAATAGTGAATAAATAGTAAATAAGTTTTGTTGTTAAAATCAATAAGAAATTAGTAGCAAATTATTTTGGGTTTGAGATTAATAGTGGATAAATAGTAAATAAGTTTTGTTGTTAAAATAAATAAGAAATGAGTAGCAGATTTTTTTGGATTTGAGATTAATATTGAATAAATAGTAAATAAGTTTTGTTGTAAAAATCAATAAGAAATTATTTGCAAATTATTTTGGATTTGAGATTAATAGTGAATAAATAGTAAATAAGTTTTGTTGTTAAAATCAATAAGAAATTAGTAGCAGATTATTTTGGATTTGAGATTAATAGTGAATAAATAGTAAATAAGTTTTGTTGTTAAAATCAATAAGAAATTAGTAGCAGATTATTTTGGATTTGAGATTAATAGTGAATAAATAGTAAATAAGTTTTGTTGTTAAAATCAATAAGAAATTAGTGGCAATTTATGTTGGGTTTCAGATTAATAGTTAATAAATTGTAAATAAGCTTTGTTGTTAAAATCAATAAGAAATTAGTAGTAACTCATTTTGCGTTTGAGATTAATAGTGAATAAATAGTAAATAAGTTTTGTTGTTAAAATCAATAAGAAATTAGTGGCAATTTATGTTGGGTTTCAGATTAATAGTTAATAAATTGTAAATAAGTTTTGTTGTTAAAATCAATAAGAAATTAGTAGTAACTAATTTTGGATTTGAGATTAATAGAGAATAAATGTAAATAAGTTTTGTTGTAAAAATCAATAAGAAATTAGTAGCAGATTATTTTGGATTTGAGATTAATAGTGAATAAATAGTAAATAAGTTTTGTTGTTAAAATCAATAAGAAATTAGTAGCAGATTATTTTGGATTTGAGATTAATAGTGAATAAATAGTAAATAAGTTTTGTTGTTAAAATCAATAAGAAATTATTTGCAAATTATTTTTGATTTGAGATTAATAGTGAATAAATAGTAAATAAGTTTTGTTGTAAAAATCAATAAGAAATTAGTAGCAGATTATTTTGGATTTGAGATTAATAGTGAATAAATAGTAAAGAAGTTTTGTTGTAAAAATCAATAAGAAATTATTTGCAAATTATTTTGGGTTTGAGATTAATAGTGAATAAATAGTAAATAAGTTTTGTTGTTAAAATAAATAAGAAATTAGTAGCAGATTATTTTGGATTTGAGATTAATATTGAATAAATAGTAAATAAGTTTTGTTGTTAAAATCAATAAGAAATTATTTGCAAATTATTTTGGATTTGAGATTAATAGTGAATAAATAGTAAATAAGTTTTGTTGTCAAAATCAATAAGAAATTAGTAGCAAATTATTCTGGATTTGAGATTAATAGTGAATAAATAGTAAATAAGTTTTGTTGTTAAAATCAATAAGAAATTAGTAGCAAATTATTCTGGATTTGAGATTAATAGTGAATAAATAGTAAATAAGTTTTGTTGTTAAAATCAATAAGAAATTAGTAGCAAATTATTTTGGGTTTGAGATTAATAGTGAATAAATAGTAAATAAGTTTTGTTGTTAAAATAAATAAGAAATTAGTAGCAGATTATTTTGGATTTGAGATTAATAGTGAATAAATAGTAAATAAGTTTTGTTGTTAAAATCAATAAGAAATTAGTAGCAAATTATTTTGGATTTGAGATTAATAGTGAATAAATAGTAAATAAGTTTTGTTGTTAAAATCAATAAGAAATTAGTAGCAAATTATTTTGGATTTGAGATTAATAGTGAATAAATAGTAAATACGTTTTGTTGTTAAAATCAATAAGAAATTATTTGCAAATTATCTTTGATTTGAGATTAATAGTGAATAAATAGTAAATAAGTTTTGTTGTTAAAATCAATAAGAAATTAGTTGCAAATTATTTTGGATTTGAGATTAATATTGAATAAATAGTAAATAAGTTTTGTTGTTAAAATCAATAAGAAATTATTTGCAAATTATTTTTGATTTGAGATTAATAGTGAATAAATAGTAAATAAGGTTTGTTGTTAAAATCAATAAGAAATTAGTAGCAAATTATTTTGGATTTGAGATTAATAGTGAATAAATAGTAAATAAGTTTTGTTGTTAAAATCAATAAGAAATTAGTAGCAAATTATTTTGGGTTTGAGATTAATACTGAATAAATAGTAAATAAGTTTTGTTGTTAAAATAAATAAGAAATTAGTAGCAGATTATTTTGGATTTGAGATTAATAGTGAATAAATAGTAAATAAGTTTTGTTGTTAAAATCAATAAGAAATTAGTAGCAAATTATTCTGGATTTGAGATTAATAGTGAATAAATAGTAAATACGTTTTGTTGTTAAAATCAATAAGAAATTAGTAGCAGAATATTTTGGATTTGAGATTAATAGTAAATAAATAGTAAATAAGGTTTGTTGTTAAAATCAATAAGAAATTAGTAGCAAATTATTTTGGATTTGAGATTAATAGTGAATAAATAGTTAATAAGGTTTGTTGTTAAAATCAATAAGAAATTAGTAGCAAATTATTCTGGATTTGAGATTAATATTGAATAAATAGTAAATAAGTTTTGTTGTTAAAATCAATAAGAAATTAGTAGCAAATTATTTTGGGTTTGAGATTAATAGTGAATAAATAGTAAATAAGTTTTGTTGTTAAAATAAATAAGAAATTAGTAGCAGATTATTTTGGATTTGAGATTAATAGTGAATAAATAGTAAATAAGTTTTGTTGTTAAAATCAATAAGAAATTAGTAGCAAATTATTCTGGATTTGAGATTAATAGTGAATAAATAGTAAATACGTTTTGTTGTTAAAATCAATAAGAAATTAGTAGCAGAATATTTTGGATTTGAGATTAATAGTAAATAAATAGTAAATAAGGTTTGTTGTTAAAATCAATAAGAAATTAGTAGCAAATTATTTTGGATTTGAGATTAATAGTGAATAAATAGTAAATAAGGTTTGTTGTTAAAATCAATAAGAAATTAGTAGCAAATTATTCTGGATTTGAGATTAATAGTGAATGAATAGTAAATAAGTTTTGTTGTAAAAATCGATTAGAAATTAGTAGCAAATTATTCTGGATTTGAGATTAATAGTGAATAAATAGTAAATAAGTTTTGTTGTTAAAATCAATAAGAAATTAGTAGCAAATTATTTTGGGTTTGAGATTAATAGTGGATAAATAGTAAATAAGTTTTGTTGTTAAAATAAATAAGAAATGAGTAGCAGATTATTTTGGATTTGAGATTAATATTGAATAAATAGTAAATAAGTTTTGTTGTAAAAATCAATAAGAAATTATTTGCAAATTATTTTGGATTTGAGATTAATAGTGAATAAATAGTAAATAAGTTTTGTTGTTAAAATCAATAAGAAATTAGTAGCAGATTATTTTGGATTTGAGATTAATAGTGAATAAATAGTAAATAAGTTTTGTTGTTAAAATCAATAAGAAATTAGTAGCAGATTATTTTGGATTTGAGATTTATAGTGAATAAATAGTAAATAAGTTTTGTTGTTAAAATCAATAAGAAATTAGTAGCAAATTATTTTGGGTTTGAGATTAATAGTGAATAAATAGTAAATAAGTTTTGTTGTTAAAATCAATAATAAATTATTTGCAAATTATTTTGGATTTGAGATTAATAGTGAATAAATAGTAAATAAGTTTTGTTGTTAAAATCAATAAGAAATTAGTAGCAGATTATTTTGTATTTGAGATTAATAGTGAATAAATAGTAAATAAGTTTTGTTGTTAAAATCAATAAGAAATTAGTAGCAAATTATTTTGGGTTTGAGATTAATAGTGAATAAATAGTAACTAAGTTTTGTTGTTAAAATCAATAAGAAATTAGTAGCAGATTATTTTGGATTTGAGATTAATAGTGAATAAATAGTAAATATGTTTTGTTGTAAAAATCAATAAGAAATTATTTGCAAATTATTTTGGATTTGAGATTAATAGTGAATAAATAGTAAATAAGTTTTGTTGTTAAAATCAATAAGAAATTAGTAGCAGATTATTTTGGATTTGAGATTAATAGTGAATAAATAGTAAATAAGTTTTGTTGTTAAAATCAATAAGAAATTAGTAGCAAATTATTCTGGATTTGAGATTAATAGTGAATAAATAGTAAATAAGTGTTGTTGTTACAATCAATAAGAAATTAGTAGCAAATTATTCTGGATTTGAGATTAATAGTGAATAAATAGTAAATAAGTTTTGTTGTTAAAATCAATAAGAAATTATTTGCAAATTATTTTGGATTTGAGATTAATAGTGAATAAATAGTAAATAAGTTTTGTTGTTAAAATCAATAAGAAATTAGTAGCAGATTATTTTGGATTTGAGATTAATAGTAAATAAATAGTAAATAAGGTTTGTTGTTAAAATCAATAAGAAATTAGTAGCAAATTATTTTGGATTTGAGATTAATAGTGAATAAATAGTAAATAAGTTTTGTTGTAAAAATCAATAAGAAATTAGTGGCAATTTATGTTGGGTTTCAGATTAATAGTTAATAAATTGTAAATAAGTTTTGTTGTTAAAATCAATAAGAAATTAGTAGTAACTCATTTTGCGTTTGAGATTAATAGTGAATAAATAGTAAATAAGTTTTGTTGTTAAAATCAATAAGAAATTAGGGGCAATTTATGTTGGGTTTCAGATTAATAGTTAATAAATTGTAAATAAGTTTTGTTGTTAAAATAAATAAGAAATTATTTGCAAATTATTTTGGATTTGAGATTAATAGTGAATAAATAGTAAATAAGTTTTGTTGTAAAAATCAATAAGAAATTAGTAGCAGATTATTTTGGATTTGAGATTAATAGTTAATAAATAGTAAATAAGTTTTGTTGTTAAAATCAATAAGAAATTATTTGCAAATTATTTTGGATTTGAGATTAATAGTGAATAAATAGTAAATAAGTTTTGTTGTAAAAATCAATAAGAAATTATTTGTAAATTATTTTGGATTTGAGATTAATAGTGAATAAATAGTAAATAAGTTTTGTTGTTAAAATCAATAACAAATTAGTAGCAGATGATTTGGGATTTGAGATTAATAGTGAATAAATAGTAAATAAGTTTTGTTGTTAAAATCAATAAGAAATTAGTAGCAGATTATTTTGGATTTGAGATTAATAGTGAATAAATAGTAAATAAGTTTTGTTGTTAAAATCAATAAGAAATTAGTAGCAAATTATTTTGGGTTTGAGATTAATAGTGAATAAATAGTAAATAAGTTTTGTTGTTAAAATCAATAAGAAATTATTTGCAAATTATTTTGGATTTGAGATTAATAGTGAATAAATAGTAAATAAGTTTTGTTGTTAAAATCAATAAGAAATTAGTAGCAGATTATTTTGGATTTGAGATTAATAGTGAATAAATAGTAAATAAGTTTTGTTGTTAAAATCAATAAGAAATTAGTAGCAAATTATTTTGGGTTTGAGATTAATAGTGAATAAATAGTAAATAAGTTTTGTTGTAAAAATCAATAAGAAATTAGTAGCAAATTATTTTGGGTTTGAAATTAATAGTGAATAAATAGTAAATAAGTTTTGTTGTTAAAATCAATAAGAAATTAGTAGCAGATTATTTTGGATTTGAGATTAATAGTGAATAAATAGTAAATAAGTTTTGTTGTTAAAATCAATAAGAAATTAGTAGCAGATTATTTTGGATTTGAGATTAATAGTGAATAAATAGTAAATAAGTTTTGTTGTTAAAATCAATAAGAAATTAGTAGCAAATTATTTTTGGTTTGAGATTAATAGTAAATAAATAGTAAATAAGTTTTGTTGTTAAAATCAATAAGAAATTAGTAGCAAATTTTTTTGGATTTGAGATTAATAGTGAATAAATAGTAAATAAGTTTTGTTGTTAAAATCAATAAGAAATTAGTAGCAGATTATTTTGGATTTGAGATTAATAGTGAATAAATAGTAAATAAGTTTTGTTGTTAAAATCAATAAGAAATTATTTGCAAATTATTTTGGATTTGAGATTAATAGTGAATAAATAGTAAATAAGTTTTGTTGTTAAAATCAATAAGAAATTATTTGCAAATTATTTTGGATTTGAGATTAATAGTGAATAAATAGTAAATAAGTTTTGTTGTAAAAATCAATAAGAAATTATTTGCAAATTATTTTGGATTTGAGATTAATAGTGAATAAATAGTAAATAAGTTTTGTTGTAAAAATCAACAAGAAATTATTTGCAAATTATTTTGGATTTGAGATTAATAGTGAATAAATAGTAAATAAGTTTTGTTGTTAAAATCAATAAGAAATTAGTAGCAAATTATTCTGTATTTGAGATTAATAGTGAATAAATAGTAAATACGTTTTGTTGTTAAAATCAATAAGAAATTAGTAGCAGTTTATTTTGGATTTGAGATTAATAGTGAATAAATAGTAAATAAGTTTTGTTGTAAAAATCAATAAGAAATTAGTAGCAAATTATTCTGGATTTGAGATTAATAGTGAATAAATAGTAAATAAGTGTTGTTGTTACAATCAATAAGAAATTAGTAGCAAATTATTCTGGATTTGAGATTAATAGTGAATAAATAGTAAATAAGTTTTGTTGTTAAAATCAATAAGAAATTATTTGCAAATTATTTTGGATTTGAGATTAATAGTGAATAAATAGTAAATAAGTTTTGTTGTTAAAATCAATAAGAAATTAGTGGCAATTTATGTTGGGTTTCAGATTAATAGTGAATAAATTGTAAATAAGTTTTGTTGTTAAAATCAATAAGAAATTAGTAGTAACTCATTTTGCGTTTGAGATTAATAGTGAATAAATAGTAAATAAGTTTTGTTGTTAAAATCATTAAGAAATTAGTAGCAATTTATGTTGGGTTTCAGATTAATAGTTAATAAATTGTAAATAAGTTTTGTTGTTAAAATCAATAAGAAATTATTTGCAAATTATTTTGGATTTGAGATTAATAGTGAATAAATAGTAAATAAGTTTTGTTGTAAAAATCAATAAGAAATTAGTAGCAGATTATTTTGGATTTGAGATTAATAGTGAATAAATAGTAAATAAGTTTTGTTGTTAAAATCAATAAGAAATTATTTGCAAATTATTTTGGATTTGAGATTAATAGTGAATAAATAGTAAATAAGTTTTGTTGTTAAAATCAATAAGAAATTAGTAGCAGATTATTTGGGATTTGAGTGAATAAATAGAAAATAAGTTTTGTTGTTAAAATCAATAAGAAATTAGTAGCAGATTATTTTGGATTTGAGATTAATAGTGAATAAATAGTAAATAAGTTTTGTTGTTAAAATCAATAAGAATTTAGTAGCAAATTATTTTGGGTTTGAGATTAATAGTGAATAAATAGTGAATAAGTTTTGTTGTTAAAATCAATAAGAAATTATTTGCAAATTATTTTGGATTTGAGATTAATAGTGAATAAATAGTAAATAAGTTTTGTTGTTAAAATCAATAAGAAATTATTTGCAAATTATTTTGGATTTGAGATTAATAGTGAATAAATAGTAAATAAGTTTTGTTGTTGAAATCAATAAGAAATTAGTAGCAAATTATTGTGGATTTGAGATTAATAGTGAATAAATAGTAAATAAGTTTTGTTGTTAAAATCAATAAGAAATTAGTAGCAGATTATTTTGGATTTGAGATTAATACTGAATAAATAGTAAATAAGTTTTGTTGTTAAAATCAATAAGAAATTAGTAGCAGATTATTTTGGATTTGAGATTAATAGTGAATAAATAGTAAATAAGTTTTGTTGTAAAAATCAATAAGAAATTAGTAGCAGATTATTTTGGATTTGAGATTAATAGTGAATAAATAGTAAATAAGTTTTGTTGTTAAAATCAATAAGAAATTAGTAGCAAATTATTTTGGGTTTGAGATTAATAGTAAATAAATAGTAAATAAGTTTTGTTGTTAAAATCAATAAGAAATTAGTAGCAAATTTTTTTGGATTTGAGATTAATAGGGAATAAATAGTAAATAAGTTTTGTTGTTAAAATCAATAAGAAATTAGTAGCAGATTATTTTGGATTTGAGATTAATAGTTAATAAATAGTAAATAAGTTTTGTTGTTAAAATCAATAAGAAATTATTTGCAAATTATTTTGGATTTGAGATTAATAGTGAATAAATAGTAAATAAGTTTTGTTGTTAAAATCAATAAGAAATTATTTGCAAATTATTTTGGATTTGAGATTAATAGTGAATAAATAGTAAATAAGTTTTGTTGTAAAAATCAATAAGAAATTATTTGCAAATTATTTTGGAATTGAGATTAATAGTGAATAAATAGTAAATAAGTTTTGTTGTAAAAATCAACAAGAAATTATTTGCAAATTATTTTGGATTTGAGATTAATAGTGAATAAATAGTAAATAAGTTTTGTTGTTAAAATCAATAAGAAATTAGTAGCAAATTATTCTGTATTTGAGATTAATAGTGAATAAATAGTAAATACGTTTTGTTGTTAAAATCAATAAGAAATTAGTAGCAGATTATTTTGGATTTGAGATTAATAGTGAATAAATAGTAAATAAGTTTTGTTGTAAAAATCAATAAGAAATTATTTGCAAATTATTTTGGATTTGAGATTAATAGTGAATAAATAGTAAATAAGTTTTGTTGTTAAAATCAATAAGAAATTAGTAGCCAATTATTTTGGATTTGAGATTAATAGTGAATAAATAGTAAATAAGTTTTGTTGTTAAAATCAATAATAAATCAATAAGAAATTAGTAGCAGATTATTTTGGATTTGAGTTAATAAATAGTAAATAAGTTTTGTTGTAAAAATCAATAAGAAATTATTTGCAAATTATTTTGGATTTGAGATTAATAGTGAATAAATAGTAAATAAGTTTTGTTGTAAAAATCAATAAGAAATTATTTGCAAATTATTTTGGATTTGAGATTAATAGTGAATAAATAGTAAATAAATATTGTTGTTGAAATCAATAAGAAATTAGTAGCAGATTATTTTGGATTTGAGATTAATAGTTAATAAATAGTAAATAAGTTTTGTTATTAAAATCAATAAGAAATTAGTAGCAGATTATTTTGGATTTGAGATTAATAGTGAATAAATAGTAAATAAGTTTTGTTGTAAAAATCAATAAGAAATTAGTAGCAGATTTTTTTGGATTTGAGATTAATAGTGAATAAATAGTAAATAAGTTTTGTTGTTAAAATCAATAAGAAATTAGTAGCAAATTTTTTTGGATTTGAGATTAATTAGTGAATAAATAGTAAATAAGTTTTGTTGTTACAATCAATAAGAAATTAGTAGCAAATTATTTTGGGTTTTAGATTAATAGTGAATAAATAGTAAATAAGTTTTGTTGTTAAAATCAATAAGAAATTAATTGCAAATAATTTTGGATTTCAGAATTATAGTGAATAACTAGAAAATAAGTTTTGTTGTAAAAATCAATAAGAAATTAGTTGCAAATTATTTTGGATTTCGGATTAATAGTGAATGAATAGTAAATAATTTTTATTGTTAAAATCAATAAGAAATTCGTAGCAAATTATTTTGTATTTCAGATTTAATAGTGAATAAATAGTAAATAAGTTTTGTTGTTTGTCGGTGGAAGGGAGTTTCCATGCTGGTCAAACGTATCCTGTTGACGATGGCTGACGTTGAGATACGGTGGGTAGGCTGGTTGTGGCCGATGTTACCGTTAAAGATTCTGTGTTTTGGGTGATTGTGGTTCATGCACCCGGCACTGCTCGTGAGAGGGTCTCATTCTTCAGTCAGCTTGATGTGTTTGTAGGTTGTCGGAAGTGGGTAGTGCTAATGGGAGATTGGAACGCCATCTTAGACCCAGAGATAGATAAGGTAGGAGGCGATGATAGAGGATCGGAGGGGTGCGAATCCAGCCTGGCTGATCTGATGGCTAGATGCGGTCTGGGCGTTCCGGTTTCGGTTCGAGCATCCGTGGCGGGAGATGTGGACGTGGACCAATAGTGTTTCCTCTTATCCAAACACTTACTTAGACAGGATGTTAGTTAGGAGAAGCGAAGTTGACTTATCTTGTCCCACGTTCACTTGGTTAGGCCAGACGGATCATAAACTAGTTATGGCCCGGCTGAAGCTAGGAAATAGGTCAAAGTTAGTGGCTCACTGGAAGTTAAACACTTCCCTTCTGGAGATACAAGACTTCCAAGAGAAGCTAATAGAATTAATTCAAAAAGCACTAGTGGGGGCGGTTACCGGGAGTAAGTGGTTGGTAGGTCTAAAAGCCAAAATTAGAACCTTCTCCATCAAGTATGCCCAGCGCCTCGCACTAGATAAGGCCAAAACGAAGAAGAAGCTAGAGCAGAAAATAGCCCGGGCTACGGGGGAGGGTGATAGGGTTAGTCAGGAACTAGCTAAGCAGGACCTTCTGCGTGAGAATAGCGAGCGTTATGAAGGTCAAGTAGTCAGAGCTAGGCTTAGAAAGGTAGGCAATGAAGCAGTCAATTCCAACACTGACATGCGTTGTTAAATTTCTAGGCGTGGCTCGGACAAGTACATTGCAAAGGTAAGACATCCAGATGGACGCACCCTTGAATCAACTCGGGAGATCTGCGAGGGGTTTCGAGAACATTTCGAGGAGCGTTTTACGCATCAGTCTGATCTTCCGGGCCTTGAGTTTAGTGACTATTTGGCCAACTCTCCCCGCCTCGAGGTGGCTAAAGCGGCTAGTTGCGAGAGCCGGGTGACGGAGCGGGTGGTTTTTACTGCGCTGTAGCAGGTCAGTTGTGACAGATCGCCAGGACTCAATGGTCTGCCATACGAACTGTATTTGAGGCTGTCGCCCATGTTTCTGCCTCTTCTGACGGATGTGTTCAACCATTGGTTTGCTTAGGGATCCATCCCGGGGCAAGTCACCAAGGGAGTGATCACATTGCTGAGGAAAGGTGACGGGCATGGTGGGGAAAAGTTAGACGATTACAGGCCATTAACTCTGCTAAACACAGAGTTGAAGATTTTGGCCAAGGTCCTGTCGAATCGGCTGCAGGTTGTTATCGGCGAGTTGCTTGAACCAGAACAGAACTATGCTGTGAAGGGGAGATCGATTCAGAACAACTTGCACCTGATCCGCACGATCCTAGAGAGAGGGATAGATGATGACACGGAAGCCGCGTTGATCAACTTAGATCAGTCCAAAGCTTTCGATAGGGTCGACCATCATTTCTTGGCATCTGTCTTAGAGGCCGCCGGTTTTAAACCGGACTTCTGCAAGTGGATCTCCGTGATGTATCGACAGCCCACAGCCATCGTGCAAGTCAACGGAAAGCGCTTGAAACCCTTTGTTATCTCTCGGTCGGTTCATCAGGGTTGTCCGCTATCGCCCCTGCTCTATGTCCTGGCTTTGGAGCCCCTGCTCTGCAAGCTGAGACGTGGGGAGACAAATTCGGCCCTGTGCGGAATTGCAATACCTGGTGGCTCAGCCGCCAAGGTATCCATGTTCGCCGATGACGTCAGAGACATCGAGATCGTGTCGGAGGCACTCGCTCAGTATGAAAGAATTACAGGGACCCAGATAAACCGCAGCAAGTCGGTAGGACTGCGGTTGGGTGCCTGGAGTAGCAACGCCAACCTCCTGGCGCCCTTCAGCTGGACAGATGGCCCGGTTCGAATCCTCGGAGTGTGGTTCGGACCGAGTCTCCAGCTTTACAAAAATTGGTTGGAGGTATGGTCAAAGGTGGAGGCTGCAGTCAATTCGTGGCTTCCTAGGAAACTTTCCTTAAAGGGTAAAGCTGAGGTGTGCGCCACTTACGTCTTTCCTCTCATCCTTTACCGACTGGCCGTACTTCCCCTGCCTGCACAACACCTAACAGCTCTTGTCGAACTCTTGTCCTCACTTCTTTGGGACAGAGGAAGACACTGGGTGAGCAGACAGGTCTGTATTCAACGTCCGTGTGATGGAGGCTTGGGAATGCCGGACTTGAAGTGTCATCGAGACGCTGAGCGGCTGGCCTTCCTGAGCCACTATATGCAAGATGACCAACCGTGGCACCCTGTGGTTTCTGCTGCCTTCCCTGACCTCGTTCTTGACCCTTCTATCGAGAGCCGTCGCAGGCCGCGGGGAGAATCTGCCTACATGAAAGAATGCCGAGCCACGCTAAAATGACTACCAAGGTCCAGTGACCTTGTGACTGCTACCCGTAGGGAACTCCACAGGGATCTAGTGAAGGGGGCTGCTGACGACCCGCTATGCGCGCGTTTGGGTTGGCAGCAGAGTGAGATCCGATCCGCGTGGAGCTGGGCGCCAGGTTCGAGTAATCTGAACAATTCGGAGTTCTCTCTTACATGGCGATTGGCCCGAAATGCACTTCCACTCAACAACGTACAATGCAGTTCTGGGTTTTTGGAGTCGCCTGATTGTCCCCGTTATGGGACAACGGCCGTAGAAACGACTGATCATGCTTTCTTTGATTGCTGCGAACTCCGCCGGTACTGGTTGTATGTCAGTGA
This sequence comes from Euprymna scolopes, assembly GCF_053919585.1. Lineage (NCBI taxonomy): Eukaryota > Metazoa > Mollusca > Cephalopoda > Sepiida > Sepiolidae > Euprymna > Euprymna scolopes. Next base: position 105,534,007 of record NC_136508.1, read on the forward strand.
GGTGACGGCTTGCATCGATCCTGAGCATCCTCGCCCAATTACTGTATCCAATGTCGTGGACAATGTGAGGCCACCGTTGGACCGGGAAAGACAAATGGTCTATGTTACAATCCTGGCCGTGGCGAGAATGGTGATTTGGACATCACATCTGCAAGGTTGCTGGGGGGTGTTGTCTTTTTCTGATCAGGATCTGATTGCTTTCTTTAAACACCAACTACGGGTGAAGATCAGATGTGATAGAAGAAGGCTGCATCACGTAGCATTTGACAGAAGATGGATACATGTAGCAAGTCTGTGTGTACAAAGAGGAGCCAAATTTGAATACGTGTTCCCCACCTAGGTGTGGAACACGCAGTTCCGTAAAGTAAAATTTAACAAATAGCCTCTCAGCTAGCTGAGTGTGTGTTCCATCCCTCCCTGATCAGGAAGCCTCCAAGATCCCCACCCCCTCTTTCTTGCAATTTTTGTTTTCACTCCCTCCTCTAAATTTCACTCATCTTGGAGAGAAAGAAATACAAACTAACCCCCATTCCTTACCCACAAAATTTTCTTTTCTCCATTCACCCCCATCTAGAGGGCATCCCCACTTAGAGACTGACCCGCAGAAGCCAGGTTCCTTTTACAAACCTAGTGGAACAGGCAGTCTATCAACTAGACGGGGTTGGGAGGGTCCTACTAATCGCCCCCTCTTCCCCCCCCCGCCCTCGACACGAATGAATTATTGTACCATTTTTATCGTTATCTTTTTTTGTTTTTACATGTCAATAAAAAATATTTTAAAAATTGGGAGTTAAGTAGGATGTCCCCCAGTATAAAAGGGTGAATGTGGTATTATGGTGAAAGATACTAGCTGGGAGAAACTTTTGATTTTGTTTAGTTCTGGAGTGACAAGGATGACCAACGACCCCCCCCCCCTTTTGAGTTGGCCATGTGCCTAAGTTTTTTGTTCATTGTTGATTTTCAATGTATTTTTAAGATGAATAAAGGATTTAATATCTCAAAGTGTAGTATCTGTTCCAAGGCCTGGAATGTGATCAAATACAATCACTCATATGTTTGTTTATTTACATTTTAAAACGCAGTAAAACGAATCTCGTTTCCTGTCAAGACATCTCTCTCTCTCTCTCTCTATTTGCGTCTCTCTCTCTCTCACTTCGTCTTCCTTATCCTTAAGAGTGTTACTAAAAAGGAAAATGGCGTCTCCCTTTGTTTTTTTTAGCAAAAACATCGAAGGTTAATATTTTTTGTAAGCGTATTTTTTTTTTTACTTCACATTTTTTGCTTGTTATTTTTCGTTTAACTATCATATCTAATTATTCTTAACGTACTAATAACTTTGGTAACGTTTTCCAAACGTGAAATTTTTGTATTTTGATATGTATGATGTGTCTTTTTTACCGATAACAAAAGTTTCTATTCAATGTTTTCATATATATATCGCCATTACAGCTTTCTTACGTCAGGGTCACGTGACATGACTCAGCGTTTAATAAATTACGTATAAATATCATTAAAATATCACTTTTTTGGGCCCCCCCCCTGCAGAAAATCGATCAGCTGACCCACTTCTGATGTTTTTTTTTTGGCTAATTTTTCGATATTTGTCATACAAAGAGTGGGGCTTTCATATGATACCAAGTTTGTGAATTTTTGTTGTGTCTGTCAAAAGTTTTTAGCAGACACACAAACATACATACATACATACATACATACATACATTTTCGCTTTTATATATATAGACTAGCGGGGCTACCCGGCGTTGCTCGGGACCGTATAGACAATGAAAAAATTGAATTTGGTTTTGTAATATATTCATTATTCTTATGAGAGAGGAATTTTTTATGTTTATGTATCATTTGCTATTTCAAGCAAAAGAATATTTTACCTACATAAGACGGGTATTACACATATGAAATAATTGTATCTTACTTAGGGTAGGTAATTTACAGCATATATATGCAAAAACAGGTAATATGCAACACATTTATCTCATCAAATCCCAAGCGATGCCAGGTATTTTGCTAATATATATTCTCACCTATTTCATTCAATCCAGGGCAACGCTGGGTGTTTTGCTAGTATATATCTCAATCAATCTCATGAAATCCTGGGCGACGCAAGGTATTCTGTTTGTATATATTTCAATCAATCTAATTGAATCCAAGGCAACACCAAGTATTCTGCTAGTATATATTTGCATCTATCTCATTGCATCCCAGGTGACCATGTATTCTGCTAGCATACATTTGCATGTATCTCATTGAATCCAGGGTGACTCCTAGTAATCTCTAAGTATACATGTTGACGTATCTCGTTGAATCCCATAATTCTTGGATTGTTACACATTTCGACAATTTAACCCACATTATCGCTCACCTGTCTAAAATAATAACGTAAAGACATTGTCTTGGCTCGTTTTTCATTACAAACACATCATCAAAATAACTCACATTTAATCATTTTTCATAATTTTTTGATATGTTACTAATTTTAACAACCATGTCACATGATTTAACTTACATTATCGCTTCCACACTTACTAAAATAAAAACATTGATGCATAGGCTATGGTATGTTACTAATTTCTGCTATCATTTTTTATGAGTAAATCTACATTATCGCCCCCTTCTATCACTATAATAATAACTTTTAGACATTGTATGGCTGGTTATTTCATTACAAACCCACCAACAAAGTAACTCACATCATACCATTTTTCATAATTCTTGGATATGTTACTAATTTCGACGATTATTTTTAATGAAGTAACCCAAATAATCGCCACCTCTTGCTAAAATAATAACTTTCATAAATTGTCTGGTATGTCTACTTCATTATGAATATACCAATCAAATAACTCATATTTCATCATTTTTCATAATTTTTGGATATGTTGCTAATTTCAAACGTCATTTTTTCTGAGTTCAATCACATAATCCCTCCCCTCTTACTAACATAATACATTTGAGACACTTCTAAGCTGTTTATTTCATTACAAACACATCAATAAAGTACCTCACATTTCATCATTTTTCATAATTCTTGGATATGTTATGAATTTCGACAATCAAATTTAATGAGTGCGCACATATAATCGCCCAATTCTTATTAAAATCATAAATTTGCTACATTGACTGGACTGTTTATTTCATTATAAACACACCAATCAAATAACTAAAACTTAATTTTCCATAATTCTTAGATATGTTACTAATTTCGACAATAATTTTTCAAGAGTGAATCCACATTATCGCCACCTTCTATTACTAAAATAATAACTTTCAGACATTGTATGGCTGTTTTTTTTTTCATTACAAACACACCTATCAAGTTACTCACATTTTACCATTTTTTTATAATTCTTGGATAAGTTACTAATTTTGAGAATTATTTTTAATAAAGTAATACAAATACTCGCCCCCTCATTAACCGACACGATCCCGTTCCTCTTACAAAAATAGCAACTTTGATACATCTTCTAGCCTGTCTATTTCATTACTAACATACCAATCAAATAACTCACATTTAATCATTTTTCATAATTCTTGGATATGTTACTAATTTCGACATTTTTTGTGATTTAATCCGCATAATTGGCCCCCTCTTACTAAAATACTAACTTTCACACAATATCTGGGCTGTTTAGTTCATTATAAACGCACCAATCAAATAACTTACATTTAATAACTTTTCATAATTCTTAGATATTATACTAATTTCGACAATCATTTTTCATGATTTAACCCATATAATCCCCTCTCCTCTAGCTAAAATAATAACTTTGAGACATTGTCTTTGGTTATTTCATGAAAACCCCCAATCAAATAACTCACATTTTATTATTTTTCATAATTCTTAAATATGTTACTAATTTTGACAATCGTTTTTCATTATTTTATCTACATAATCCTCTCTCCTCTTGCTAAACAATAACTTTGAGACATTGTCTTGCTGGTTACTTCATTATAAACACACCGATCAAATAACTCACATTTTATCATTTTTCATAATTCTTGGATATGTTACTAATTTCAGAAAATCATTTTTCATGATTTAACACACATAATCGCCCCTCTCTTACTAAAACACCAACCATGCGACAATGTCTGGGGTGTCTATTTCATTACAAACACACAAATCAAATAACTAACATTTCATAATTTTTCATAATTCTTGGATATGTTACTAATTTCGACAATTGTTTATAGTGATTTAACCGACACAATCTCATTCTTCTTGCTAAAATCATAACTTTGAGTTATTGTCTGGGGTGGTTATTACATTACAAACACACAAATCAAATAACTCACATTTCATCATTTTTCATAATTCTTGAATATGTTACTAATTTCGACAATTATGTTATATGAGTTAACCCACATAATCTCCTTCCTCTTACTAAAGTAATACATTTGAGACATTGTCTGGGCTGGTAATTTCATTACAAACACACGAATCACAAAACACACATTTAATCCTTTTTCACTTTTCTTGGATATGTTACTAATTTCAACAATCATTTTTAATGATATAACCCACATATTCGACCGACTCTTACTAAAATATTAACTTTAAGACTATATCTGGGCTGTTCATTTCATTATAAACACATCAATCCAATAACTTACATTTAATCACTTTTCATAATTCTTGGATATGTTATTAATTTCGACAATCGTTTTTTATAATTTAACCCACATAATATCATTTCCTTTTGCTAAAATAATTACTTTGCGACATTGTCTGGCTGGTTATTTCATTACAAGCACACTAATCCAATATATATATATATATTGTAGCATTGTATATATAAATATAAATATATCTCTTCTCACTATGATGAAAATCATAAAAAAACACTAAATATTTATTTCAACTAGCAACACGTGTATCGACTTACTGTGTTTCAAGTTTGAAAATATCCAGTCATTTTTGTGATGTGTTTTATATGAAGTTTTGTAGATGAAAAAATATAGATGTCGTGGGTTTAATCGATTAATATTGACCACAATAAACAAGTGGAATACAAATATGTGAATGCAAATACTAAAATAAATATTAAATTTTATTATTTTTTACAGATGTTCATGATTGAACCCGATTTCAATTTGGATGGAGGATCATGATCTTTAAACGTAAAGCTGTAAACAGTTATGACATTATTTGGAACACTACAGCGACATCTGTGAGAAAATTTATTATACTGGACAATACTATTTAATCCATTTTGCTAAACAGCGGGGAACACATAAGACAACTTGAAGGTAATATAAATGTTTGTGAAAATGTGTGTAAAAATGTTCAAATATAAGGAATCAGAAAAGTATGTAACAAATCGTTCTAAAAATACCTTTTAGAAAAGTAACAAGTTCTAAACGCCAAATTTTTTTTAAATATATGGAGTATCAGGTAGATGTTTGTAATCTATATAGTGGCGCATCCTCAGCTTGAACAAATGAATAAGATAATTGAAATAAAAAAGAACACGTGTGTATGTGGATATAATCGTTTTGCCAGATACAATTGAGTAAAACATATAGGTACTCACACTGGAAAAGGCCACATTTTTGTAATGTGTCTTGATATTCTATATTTCATGAATTTTTGTTACCAATAGACCTTACACTGGGGAAAGCCCTATTTTTGTTATCTGTGTGGATATTGTTTTTCTCAAAAATCAAATTTAGTGAAACATGAGAACTCATACTGGGGAAAAGCCACACTCTTGTCAAGTGTGTGGATATTCTTGTTCTGCAAAATCACATTTAGTGAACCATATGAGAACTCACACTGGGGACAAGCCACACTCTTGTCAAGTGTGTGGCTTTTCTTGTTCTGCAAAATCAATGTTAGTAAAACATATAAGAACTCACACTGGGGAAAGACCATATTCTTGTGATGTGTGTGGATATTCATTTTCTGCAAGATATAATTTAGTGAGACATATTAGAACCCACACTGCGGCTTGACACAAAGACAAGGATGCTTGACACAAAGACAAGGAAAATGTTAACCTTGTACCGAGTTATTTATCGAAACCAGTGCATGCCTCGTTTGTACCTACCCAGGCGAGAAGGAGGTATGGGACTCTCGGAAGTCAATTATCAACACAGAGCCACAATCGTCAGCATAGGTCAGTACATAATAAGTTCCTGTAATCCAAAGCTAATGAAAATTAAAGACCATTATCAGAATCGAGCAAGTAGTACAACATCTATAACACAACTTGCCACTCATTTTGGAAAGGATTGCCTTACAAATGATGCTGAGAACCCAAACAAGCCTGCTACTGACATAGCACAGAAAAGTCGGAAAAAATACACTAGCCAGTTCCATAGTGTTAAAACAGAAGAATGGACCAACCATAAACGGGCAAAATATCTACCGACTGAACTATCCCAAGAATATATCGATAGGGATGGTTCCCTGGACTGGCTAAAAAGTGGATCCCTCCATTACGACCAAGAGAGGTTGATATTGGCTGCACAAGACCAGGGCCTCATGACGAACGCATTCAAAAAGATGAGTGGTCTAAGCAACAATAATAAATGCAGGTTCTGTAGCACTGAGGTTGAGAGTGTGGGCCACATGATTTCTAGTTGCAAGGTCCTACTTGGAGATGGTTACTATACAGATCGCCATAACGGAGTTTGCAAATACCTTCACTGGAAGATATGTAAGAAACTCAACATTCAGTGTAGTAAAAAAAATCCTGGGAACATATACCCGAACGAACAGTTGGGAATGACAACTACACCATTCACTACGACTACATAATCCCGACTGGTACATATCTTGAAAACGCAGTTGTTAATCCAGATATAGTGATTTGGGACAGAGCAAACAAAAAAGCGACCATAATAGAGGTCAGTGTACCCAATGATACAGGGCTTAACAGAGCTGAGAGGGAAAAAATAACAAAGTATCAAGGACTTATGTATGATATGAAACGAAATTGGAAACTAAAAGACGTTTCAATTATACCAGTCATTATAGGAGCAACTGGGCTTATGAAAAAGAACTTTAAAAAGTAATAGCAAGCATACCCGGTGAACCAAGTGCAAGTGAAATACAAACGATTGCACTGAAAAGGACGGCTAGAATCCTGAAAAGATCTCTTGGTTGGACTCACTAAAATAGGGGTAAATGTCAGACATCTGGTTGGATGTCCCACCCCCTAGAAGAAAAAAGTTTAAGAAAAATGAAAAAAAGGGAAAAAGCTTGTAAATATTCTTTCATTTCAAAATCAGATTTAGTGAGACATATCAGAACTCACAATGGGCAAAAGCCACATACTTTTCAAAAGTCAGATTTAATAAAACAAGAAAACTGATACAGTCTGTGAATATTCTTGCTTTACAAAATCAGGTTTAGTGATAAATATGAGAACTCACGCTAGGGAGAATTTATATTATCGTGAAGTGTGTCCATATTCTTGTTCTATAAAGTTACATTTAATGAGCCATATGAGAACTCACACTGGGTGAGAAAAGTGGCCATGTTCTATGACAAAGACATACAGGCGGACAGATACATAAAAGACAAGGCCATCAAACCAGATATTTTAATATGGAACAAGCCTTAAAGAACTGCGCTCATAATCATTGTCACTGTCTCAAATGATTTTGGCCTTAATAGAGCTGAACGGAAAAAGATAACAAACTATCGGGACCTAAAAAATGATCTAAAAACGACATGATCTCTGAAAGAAATAAACATTATACAGGTTGTGATAGGAGCAACTGGCTTAATAAAAAAGAATCTTCAAAAATACTTAGAAGCAATCCCTGGAAGCCCAAGCTGCGACGAAATAAAAATAGTATTTATAAAGGAAACATCATCTATTCATAAAAGAGTCCTCGGATATAAATTTAAATCATAACAGAATCAAGAACTTGAATGCCTGCTAGACACTGTTCTCGAGTGTCTAAGGTCTCTCTGTAGAGGGGTTTGTCAGAACAACCTGGCATGAAGATACTTTTTCCATAGAAATAAACCCCAACCAAATATTCAAAATCACATAGTATTCGCTGCCCAAATAAGATCTTACTATGGCTAACCCACATTAGCTTTTACGAGGAATGGTGCATCTTCTCCAAGTGATGTTACCTCAAATAATAGCACAAAGCTGGATACTCCAGCAGACTAGATAAATTCTTGTCCTGGAATCAATTAAGAGCAGGAGACCAAAACGAAAGAGATACCACAACATTAAAATGGTTAATTAGGGAGAGGAAAATTATGTTCTCAATTTCGTTACTAACTCATTGTTTGAGAGACAAAGAACTTAAATGTAACATTCAAATATCTATGTATCTCATGTAGAGTTCAAGTGTTAGCCCCAGGTTGTCGGTCCCTTGATTTCTGAGAACTTCAACTGAAGTAAAATAAAACAAAAAAGGGGGACAAGCCATATTCTTGTCAAGTGTGTGGATATTTTTTTCTCCAAAATCTGTCTTAAACAGACCAAATCTCATGTATGATATGAAAAGAAACTGGAATTATAAGGAGATATCAATCGTACCAGTTGTTAGAGGTGCCACAGGGCACCTGATGTTTCACTAATCTTTTGATATTTG
>NC_136508.1:106197585-106265085 GCF_053919585.1 Euprymna scolopes
AAACAAATAACTAGTTGTGGAAATTAGGTTGGTTTGAGACATGTAATTAGGTGACGTAAGAGAACACATGATGTAGTTAGTTTTGGAGAAATTCAGAGAGTTGAGTTTTGACCACCAAAGTGGACAGACGTTTAGACAGGGGTGGACAGACAGCTAGGGAGCGAGCTGTAAGAACAGAACATGTAGACGAACTGCAGATGCCGTGAAAACTATTTGAGACAACTGTAATACATTTATATTATAAAAATATAAAGAGTTGTTTTATGGTTTCATAAATGAGAACAGAGGTCTCAATTGGATGGCGCTGATCGTTTCATGGTTCATCACGGAACAGCAGAAAGATACAGAAGAACTCTTCAAGAAAAAAGGTATGAAGCATATATTATTCTTCTTACATATGAACTGGAAAAATATCCCGTGCGACAAGTCTGATACAGCATGACTCCGTTTACACATCAATATCATGTCCTCCTGGCTAAACAACATACGATTTATACGTTTATTATGCGTCTGTTAAAAGAACAATATCTCACATCCACAAGATACCACATGATACGTCTAATATATCATCTCCTCCAATATAAACCAATATACAACATTTGTTCTATATTTGTCTTTGAAAATTTTTTCGAATCTATGTGTACAGTAAAATAAACCCAAACATATATTAGGTTTTGGAATACTGGAATAAGAATTATTTTATTACGTTTACATAAAATGATTCTTTTATTAGGTTTACATGAAATGATTTTTTTTTATTACGTTTACATAAAATGATTCTTTTATTACGTTTAACATAAAATGAGTTTTTTATTACGTTTACATAAAATGATTTTTTTATTTCGTTTACATAAAATGATTCTTTTATTACGTTTACATAAAAATGATTCTTTTATTACGTTTACATAAAATGATTATTTATTACGTTTACATAAAATGATTTTTTTTTATTACGTTTACATAAATGATTTTTTATTACGTTTACATAAAATGATTTTTCATTACGTTTAACATAAAATGATTTTTTATTACGTTTACATAAAATGATTTTTTTATTCCGTTTACATAAAATGATTCTTTTATTACGTTTACATAAAAATGATTCTTTTATTACGTTTACATAAAAATGAGCACTTAACAGAAACTTAATAAGGAAAAAATAATTGGTAAATGTTTACAATCGAATCCAACATAGTTTTACTGCTAAAAAAATGTATTTTTTGTTTGCCATTACGCCTGAAGAGCCATTAAAAATATTCTGGAAAATAGAATGAAAAACACAGAATTTAAATATTTAAGACTTTGTTTTATAAATTAAACTTAAAATGAGGATCCACCCCTTCCTAATCTTCGTCATAATAGATGATTCAATCTGATATTTAGATTTTTTTATCAAAAATGTGTTTATTTACTTTCGTGATTTCCGAGAAAATGATAATGTTTACAATAAACAAAATAAGTTGATCCAAAGTTTGTCGAATGGCAACTGAGCACAAAATGTTTTTTTAAAAATATTTTTACAAAATTTTACTTAATATTTCGCTAGAGAATTGTTTGAATTTTTATATGTTATTCAATATTTTAGATTTTCGAATAAGGATAATTTTCTTTAATAAAGTTTACATAAAATGAGCAGTCATTTGTTGGCCATAAGCAATTAACAGAAAATTAATATAGAAAACATAATTGGCAAATGTTTACAATCGAAACCAGCATAGTGTTTCAGTATTTCATTGTTTTTTTTTTTTACTTTTAGAAGTTGTTTTCTATGTTTTATTATAAATTTACTTTTTTACATGGTTTTTCTGTTTTGTTTCACCAGTTGTTTGTATTACATTAAACAAGGCACATTTCCACTTTGGTGTATGGGCTACTATCAGGCACCTAAGTTGCAGGGATACTATGTAGGGAGTTGAGCAGCAAAATGTGTTTACATTACACTTCTGCATGTCAGTACAGTTGGGGAAGCAGGAAGCAAGAAGGGAATTTTTAAGTCTAGCGGTTCTGGGGAAGAAACTATTAAAGTAGGAGGCTTTCAGACATCTAGGGATCTCCTCTGTGTAGGGGTGGAACTTTGCTGCTTGTTGGGTTTGTCAGGGGGTATTTTCATTAAAGGGGGTACAAGAGCTTTAAAATACTTGTAAAAAAAGCGGAGGGATGCAATATTTTGTTGATGGGACAGTGGCTGAAGCTTAGATGACAGTTCAGGATCTGCCAAGTTGGCAACTCTCTTTTGAACCCTGCCCAGGAGGGAGAGACTAATAGCAGATGCCCCAGCCCAAATGTCACAACAATACGCCGTACATGGGCAAATAGTAGCTTTGTAGAGGTATAGGATATTTTCAAGTGTAAGTAACTTTCTAGAAGGGAAGAGAGAGCCCACCTTCTTCACAGCAGTCTTGGCAATTATCTCGATGTATCTATTCCAACTCATGTTCCCTGTATTGAGAGAGTTAATAGTAGACTCCGTAGCCTAGTGGGTGATGCCATTTTCTCTTCCCTACAAACTCTTTCTCAGAGCTTGTCTCTGCTTTATCATTATTTTCATGACAAGTGCTCGTCTGAGCTCCAGTCTATAGTCCCTCTCTCCAAACTTTCACGAGAAACACTCGTCTAGCTGAAAAAAAACTATTAATAATTTCTCCCAATCTTTATCTGTGCCTAAACATAAACATAGATTCCATGAACAAAGTTTCTTTCTCAGAATGCACACCTGAGGAACTCTTCCATTTGCCTGCTTTCCATTTTATAGTTCAACCTAAACATGTTCTTAATGAGTCGTTTCCCTTAAGTAATCCAATTTACCAAATTTCCACTAACAATTACTACAGCAGTGTTCCATTGACCACTGTATGCTTATTAACCCTTATGATCGAGTGGCATCTAGTGACTCCTTTGTAAAAAAAGATAAGTCAAACGTAGGTCTAGAAACTTTCAAACGTAAAATGTTCACTGACTCTAAAGAATATAATAATTTAAAACTTTCCCTAAACTTGAAAAAATATATTAACTATTGTGTAAAAAACAACTTTTAAAAAAGCAACTGTTACAAACTCTTAAAAAACGGTGTCGCAATTTTAAATTCAACATGTTTCTGCACTTTGTAAGAACATATTCTGTGGAGATCACAAAATTCTATGACGTCTCTACCGTGAACAAATTGTGCTCTAGTTCTAATTAAATAACTTCATACCTCTTAAGTTTGCACTTTATAAACCACACACAGCATGAATAGTGCCAGCTCAGAAATGTTGCTTAAGCCTATCTCACCCAACGCTCACATAACAGGAAGTACAACCACACATATATATATATATATATATATATATATATATATATATATATAGTGTCTGATTATTCTGTGAAGATAAATTAGTATTGACACGACACGTATACATTTTAAGCCTAATAGATTTGGTAGGTGAGTTGTTACACATAATACAACTTATCCAAGATACTATTGATCTATTTTCTAAACAACTCTTACATGATTACCAATTATTATGACGCAACATTATATGACCCGAACATCATAAACCACATGCAAAATGGATAGTAGTAGCTGAAAAATAAAAACAAAGCCTCGCCAATCTGCACAATAGCTAATTTTATTGCTACCAATGTATCAGTTTATAATTTTTTGCACAATTTTTTATATAATTTTTAAAAAGGCTTAAAATTTGTGATTCCAGTTTAAAGACAAGCGTGTTCTTATTTACATAACCTCAATTTAATGGCCGGGTAAAATTTGCTATGCAAACAGTAATGAAAATAATTAAGTGCAATATTGAAACTCAAGGTTCATTGAATTAGCATATCTTTCAATGTGGCACTTACCCATCCTCTGTTAATTTTCTTACTTAATATCATCTCAGCACTATAAAAATAACATTAAAAATTGATTGCAGCAGATAAAACATTCAAGAGTTTGTGCTCGTTCGACTTGATTATTTTTTTTTTACAGGGGTGTCACCACTTATCAAGGCCCAGAGGCCACTCGAGGATAAGGGTTAATAGGTATACATTAGTCATTGTGATTTTAGCATAGTAAACAATGGGACTTGATTATTTAATTAATTCATTGTTCAGATACCTCATTATAATACATCATCATGTTCCAGTACCTTTCTATTGAAAGCTGTAAACCTGGAGCTCTATTTATTGCCTATAACATAATAAATAAATATAAAACCATTTTTATAGATTTATTATTAAATGTGTTGATCTTACATGTGATCAAATTTTAAAAAATATGTTAAGCTGAATTAGAGATGGATAGATATTTTTCTTCATTGGTTTGGAATAATAGGATTGACACATTGAGAAATACAGGGGAAGAAATAGAAAATGTAATTGTCCCAAAAAAATCTCAATCTATATGTGGTAGTTGTATTGTTATAAAATGTTTAGTCGAAAATCAAAATAGTATTATTAGGTTCAATGTTTGTTATATGTTAATAATAATTTAAATATTTTGTCTTACTAATATTTAAATATAAAACATTAAACTCGCTCATAAGTTAAATGTCTATGATTAAAAATAATTTTAACGTTCAGATAAATTAAGAATGAAAAAACATTTAAAGATAAAACATTCCAACGCTCATCTTTTACTTTTTATGTCTCATAGATGTAATTGTCCCAAGCAAAGAAAATATCAATCTATATGTGGTAGTTGTATTGTTATAAAATGTTTAGTCGAAAATCAAAATAATATAATTAGGTTAAATGTTTGTTATATGTTAATAATAATTGAAATATTTTGTCTTAATATTTAAATATAAAAATTAAACTCGCTCATAAGTTAAACGTCTATGATTAAAAATAATTTTAACGTTCAGATGAATTAAGAATGAACAAATATTTTAAAATAAAACAATTCAACCCCAATTTTTAACTGTTTTGCCTTAAAGAGAAGAAGCTTTAAAAGCATCAACGGAGAAGAATAATTGGATTTTGATGTTTGTCCGATTGATCAGGAGTATGTACGTTGTGAGGATACAATATATTTCTCTCATTAAAACAATGACAAATATTACATTAAGATTGTTACACACATGCATGTGCACATTTTCCTTAAAACAGGTATACGTTTATAATATATATATTCATTAAGCATATCTTAAAATTGCAACGGTTTATTAAACTCAATGAAAATGATTTACATTTTCACGTGTTTAATTGCATAAACCAGTCAAATCATTAGAATTTTCATCAGTTCATCAAAGAAGAAAATGTTGAAAAGGAAATGTCACTTTAAAGACATCAAAATCCAAAACCCAGTAAAAAAAAGTAAATGAAACGTTATTTTAAAGCGAAATAAAAAGGTTTAAAAGACAATAAAATATCTACTGGATATAGATACAACATTAATATGCAGAAGAAAAAAGTTTAGTTTGTATACCATGAGTTGACGATGAGTATAATAGTTGAATTTCACAGGCAATATTTAAATTCATACTAAGCTTTCATCATTCATACGTTTTAATAATTTATACTATTAGAAGGTGAAAATAATTAGGATAAAAATCATAAAGAAACTATTAAAATATATGAATAATAAAAATACACTAAAAAGTTGGATGAAATAATTTGTTGAATGCTAGTAACAATTTGTTGAATTTCAAAAATAAAAAAAATATTTTATTAAAAATTAAAATAACTACTAAAAATATCAATTCTGTAATGTTGGAAAGGCAACGAATTTACAGTTTTCGAGAGTTTTTTTTTGGTATACAAATATGTATTACAGACGTTAATTTAAAAAAAAAATAAAATTGCGATAATCGATTTAAAAACTATATCATTTGTATAATAAAATATGGGGATGATACATATATTTTTTACCTATTTTTGAGATGATGATTTTCACAAAGTTCTTATAATATAAATGGTTAATACCTTTTCTGTTTAATCACAACACGAAGACGCAGATACACAAAGATGATAACGCCCTTTATTTCATGACCGGCCCATGATTTCACTCAATGAATTCAAAGTGTCTTTACATGGCATTTTCTTCTTTAACCTTTCGCTTCCATGGTTTGACGTCAGTAGCCGTCTCTAGCCTCTCTCTCTCTCTCTCTTTTTTTCTCTCTCTCTCAGCTCTTTCTCCCCGACTCTTTTTCCAGACTGCATCTAAAACTCTACGTATATTGAGAACTCGTAACGTCATTGCATGATTAAATATGTGATTATAAAGCGTGTTGGATGATATGCATCACACTGACATGAGCCACAAAGTTCAGTAACCTATTTTTCGAGTAATGTGTTTACATTTACAATTGACGATTAAATCCCTTATTTTAATTTTCATTTTTATAACAGAACAAATTTCATCATTACATTTCTTTTCCAATAACAGATGTGTAGGCTAAAAAATGATATGATTCAAAAGCATTCGATGAAATAATTTGTTGAATGAAAAACTGTCGAAATCTAAAAATAAAGAGATTATAAAATTCGTTATTATTCGAGTATTAACAAATGTGTAATGTTACGAAGATACCCAGTTTAATACAGATGCAGGTACACGAAGCCATATTTGGCAACAATGCACAATACATATGGTAATCCTAGCTCTTTGTAGGTTTTTCGATAGTTCTGATAAATTGACATATTCATATATATAGTATATCCATGTGCTTTAGTAAGGCAGAAGCACACGTTTTCTGATCAACCTTAATGTATTTATCTCATTATAACAATGGTAAATATTGCGTTAAGATTTTCATACACGTGCGCGTTTATAATTAAGTGAATTTTAAAATCGCAACAGTTTATTAAGCATAATGGAAATGATTTACACTTTCAGAGCATATGTAACTTTATTAAACATTTAATTCACATACATATTGTTTGAATTACTGCGTCTTACACGTGTTTCATTGCATAAACCAAACAAATCATCATCATTTACATTAGTTCATCAAAGAAGAATATGTTCACATTTTTCTTGGTTTGAAAAGGAAACGCAATTTTAAAGCGAATTAGAAATTTTTAAAAGGCATAAAAATCAGAAATCCATTAAAAACAGTAAAAGAAAAACTTGTTATAGATAAAACATTGAAGACATACTGATACGCAGAAGAAGGAACAAAGTTTAATACAAATATCAAGAATGATTTACACTTTCACGTGTTTCATTGCATAGACCAATCAAATCATAAGACTTTTCATCAGTTCATCAAAGAAGAAAATGTTCACTTTTTTCTTGGTTCAAAAAGGAAACGTAATTTTAAAGCTAATTAGTGTGGTTTTAAGGAATAAAAATCCAAAAGTCAGTAAAAAAAAAAAAAAAAGGAAACGTAATTTTATAGCGAATTGAAAAGATTTAAAAGACAATAAAATATCTACTGGTTATAGATACAACATTAATATGCAGAAGAAAGAAATAAAATTAGTTCATAGACCAGGAATTGAATAGACTCATTTTACAGGCCATATTTAAATTCATACTAAGTTTTCAGCATTAATACATTTTAATAATTTATAATAAAAATACGTTAAAAATGTGGATACAAGTGTGTATTATTAGATGTTAATTTAAAAAATAAAATTCATTTGTATAATAAAATACGGGAATGATAGTAATGCATTTAAAAGAGTCGGATGAAATAATTTGTTGAATGAAAAAACTGTTAAAATAAAAAAGTAAAAAAAGAACCTAATTCCGTTGTATAAAATTCGTTATTATGTGTAATGTTACGAAAATACAAATCGGAAATCCATTAAAAACAGTAAAACAAAAACTTGTTATAGATAAAACATTGAAGACATACTGATACACAGAAGAAGGAACAAAGTTTAATACAGATATCCAGAACATTATAAATAAACGACAATATATTTTCACACATGTGACTTGAAATGAAAGCTACCTTAAAGCACCATATTAGTATCCATTGTTAAGTAACTGAATTCTATATTGATTTGGATTATTAATTTTAAAGGTATATTTAGTATTTAAATTAACATTTTTCCTGTATCATAAAATAATTATATTTTTCTATTAGTAGCTATATATATATTAGTTTATTATGAACATTATTACTGTATCATAAAATTATTATATTTCTATAAGTAGCTTTGTATATTAGTTTATTATTAAGAAGTATTTTTTATAAACACACAGAAACGTGAGCAGCCATTTTCCTTTCATATAATAAATTATTACATTTTTATTATTTACAGTAGCAACTATGATAGCAACTATTTTTGTTCCTAAAAATTCCTACTATATTATTTTTTATTTTAAAATAATAAGGATAAAACATCAGAATATTAATTCTGTAATCTGTGGTAAGATACCCAATTCACAGCTGTCGAGAGCTTTTTTGGTATACAAATATGTATTATACGTTAATTTTAAAAATATTTTTGGTATACAAATATGTATTATACGTTAATTTTAAAAACATTTTTTTTGGTATACAAATATGTATTATACGTTAATTTAAAAAATAGTTTTGGTATACAAATATGTATTATCAGGCGTTAATAACATTTTTTTTGGTATACAAATATGTATTATCAGGCGTTAATTAAAAAATAATTTTTTAGTATACAAATATGTATTATCATACGTTAATTTAAAAAATTAATTTTTCGGTATACAAATATGTATTATCATACGTTAATTTAAAAAAGTAAACTTTTTTGGTATACAAAAATGTATTATCATACGTTCATTTAAAAATACAACTGCGATAATAATGCATTCAATGCGTTTGATGAAATAATATGTTGAATGGAAAAAACTGAAATTCGAAAAATAAGAAGTACAAAAATGAGAACCCAATTCTGTTGTATAAAATTCCTTATTATGAGTTTTAACAAATGTGTAATGTTGGGTTAGATAACCAATTCATAGCTGTCGAGAGCTTTTTTAGTATACAGGTATGTATTATCAGACATAAATTAAAAATAAAATTGGGATAACAATGCATTCAAAAGCGTTGGTTGAAAAACTGTGTAATTCGAAAAATAAAGAGTAAAACATGAGAACCCAATTCTGTTGTATAAAATTCAATATTATGAGTTTAAACAAATGTGTAATGTTACGAAAATACACATTTTTATACAGATATTAAGAACATTATAAATAAACGACAATATATTTTCGCACATGTGACTTAAAATGAAAGCTACTTTAAAAAGCCATATTAGTATCCATTATTAAGTAACTAGATTATATACTGATTTGGATTATAAGTATTTGAATTCACTTTCCTGTATTATAAAATTATATTTCCATTGGCAGCAATATATTTTTATCATAATCAGTAGCAACTATAGTAGTTGTATGGTTATTATTCCTACAAATTCCTATGATATTATTGTTTATTTTCCTTTATTAATTGCATAATCTCTTTATCTATTGCAAAATACTATGAATACTATTAAACAGTTAAATAGTATGAATGTGACTTAAGTGTTTATTTCTGTGATTTGGAAATGTTTTATGAAGTTTCTTGTTTTGTTGGTACGATTAAAGTAAATAATGATATAAAAATATTAAATTTAATTTATTTTTTATTTGCAGATGTTTCTCTTCATTAAACAGTATTTATAGACAATAATTCCCTTACGTGACAGACAACAAAAACGGCTGCACACAAGATTAGAAGACGTATATGTGTGAAGAGTTATTTTATCTGGATTGTTTAGCAAATAGTGATAAGAGCATCACACATATTTAAATCTGTGAAAATTTCGTTTAATGTTTTTATAAATAATAAGATATCGAATTTAACATTTCAGAAAAATCTTAATAGTGTTTATAAATTGGTAGTGATAATCTTGCTCCAGAAGCAATTTAATTTATATATGAATATACACATTAGGGAAAAAACACATTTTTGTGAAGTGTGTGGATATTCTTGTACTGAAAAATATTCGTTGGTGATACATGAGAACTCACACTGGGGTAAAGCCACATTCTTGTGAGGTTTGTAGATAATCTTGTTCTAAGAAATCCAAATTAGTGAGACATATGAGAACGCACAGTGGAGAAAAGCCACATTCTTGTGAAGTATGTGGATATTCCTGTTCTGATAAATCAAAATTAGTGATACATATGAGAACTCACACGGGGGAAAAGCCACATTCTTGTGAAGTGTGTGGATATTCTTGTACTGCAAAATATTCGTTGGTGAGACATATACGAACTCACACTGGGGAAAAGCCACATTCTTGTAAAGTGTGTGGATATTCTTGTTCTACAAAATCAAATTTGGTGTCGCATATGAGAACTCACACTGGAGAAAAGCCACATTCTTGTGAAATGTGTGGATATTGTTGTTCTCAAAAATCATCATTAGTGATACATATGAGAACTCACACGGGGGAAAAGCCACATTCTTGTGAAGTGTGTAGATATTCTTGTTTTGACAAATCAAAATTAGTGAAGCATATGAGAACTCACACTGGGAAAAAGCCACATTTTTGTGAAGTATGTGGATATTCTTGTACTGATAAGTCAAAATTAGTGACACATATGAGAACACACAATAGGAAAAAGCCACATTCTTGTGAAGTTTGTGGATATTCCTGTTCTAAGAAAGCACACTTAGTGATACATATGAGAACTCACACTGGGGAAAAGCCATATTCTTGTGAAGTGTGTGGATATTCTTGTACTGAAAAATATTCGTTAGTGAGACATATAAGAACTCACACTGGCGAAAAGCCACACTCTTGTAACGTGTGTGAATATTCTTGTTCTACAAAATCAAATTTGGTGACACATATGAGAACTCACACTGGGGAAAAGCCACATTCTTGTGAAGTGTGTGGATATTCTTGTTCCCAAATATCAACATTAATTAGCCATGTAAGAACTCACACGGGGGAAACCCCACATTCTTGTGAAGTGTGTGGATATTCTTGTTCTCATAAATCAAAGTTAGTGATACATATGAGAACTCACACTGGGGAAAAGCCACATTCTTGTGAAATATGCGGATATTCTTGTTCTCAAAAATCATCATTAATGATACACATGAGAACTCACACGGGAGAAAAGCCATATTCTTGTAAAGTGTGCGGATATTCTGTTTCTCAAAAATCATCATTAGTGAGACATATGAAAACTCACACTGGGGAAAAACCACATTCTTGTGAAGTATGTGGATATTTGTTTATTGCAAAATCAACATTAGTGAGACATATGAAAACTCACACTGGGGATAGAGGTTGAATGCCTTCTCGAGTGTTTTGTCAGAACAACTTGGCATGAGGATACTGACCAAATATTCAAAATCACAGTATTCGCTGCCCAAATAAGAACTCCTCAGTATAGCTAAGCCACATTACCTTTTACGAGGAATTATGCAACTTCTGAAAGTGGTGTTACCTCAAGTAATAGCACGAAAGTGGATACTCAATTAGACTAGATAAATTCTTGTCCTAGAATCCAGTAAGACCAAGAGACCAAAATTAAAGATATACTACAACGCATAAAAAGGGTTAATTGGGGGAGGAAAATTATGTTCTCAAATTATTTACTAACTCAGTGTTTGAGAGATAAATAGTTAAATGGAGTATTCGAATATCTATGTATCTCATATAGACTTCAGGTGTTCCAGGTTGTGGGCCCCTTGACTTCTGAGAATTTCGACTGAAGGAAAATAAAACAAAAGGGAAAAGCCACATTGTTGCGAAGTGTGTGGATATTTATTACAGAAAAATATAAGCTAGTGAGACATGAAAACTCACACTCGGGAAAAGCCACATTCTCGTGAAGGAGTGGATATTCTTGTGATAAATAAACATTAATGAGACATACGAGACTGGAGAGGACGTGAATGCATACTGGAGAGAACTTGAATATTCAAAATCACATAGTATTCGCTGCCCAAATAAGATCTCCTCACTATGGCTAACCCACAGTAGCTTTCATGAGGAATGGTGTATCTTCTCCAAGTGATATTACTTCAAGTAATAGCACGAAGCTGGATACTCTACCAGACTTGATAAACTCTTGTCCTGGAATTCAGTAAGACCAAGAGACCAAAATTAAAGATATAATATATGAAAATGGTTAATTGGGGAGAGGAAAACTATGTTGTCAATTTGTTTACTTACTCAGTGTTTCAGAGATATAGAACTTTAATGGAACATTCGAATATCTATGTATCTCATATAGACTTCAAGTTTTAGCCCCAGGTAGTGAGCCCCTTGATTTCTGAGAACTCCAACTGAAGTAAAATAAAACAAAAAAGGGAAAAGCCACGTTCTTGTGAAGTGTGTGGATATTTTTTTTACAAAATATTTAATTTAGTGACACGGATCTGCACCAGTACACACCTCCACTGACATCGGAATGAAGTTCAGTTTGGATAAATGTGCCAAGTGTACACTGAGCTGGGAAGAAACCCCACACAAAAAATATGAAGACATCGACATCAGGGATCTAGAAGAGCACGAGCCTTATAAATACTTTGGCATTGAAAAAAATGATAACATACAATGTGCCAAGATGAGGTAGAAAATAGACAAAGAGTATGTGTATGCTGTGTGAGGAAGATCTGCAAAACAAAGCTTTCAAATAAAAATAAATTACTGCTATGCCAGTAATCACATATAGTTTTGATATCATTGACTAGCCACAAAAATACATCAACCAGCTAGATTTAAAGACACGGAAGCTACTAATGGTTCATAAAATAATATATAGACATCAGTGTCTACCAAGACTGTATTTGCCCAGGGAAGAAGGAGGACTAGGACTTTCAGACATCAACCACCAATGATAGTGAGCGCAGGCCAGTATCTGAGAAGCTCCCAGAACCACACCCTCTGAATGGTATAGGAACATCAACAAACAATAGCCAGCAGAACAACATCAGTCACCCAGCTGGCCAAGCATTTTGGTCAGGGCTGTCTCTCAGATGAGGGCGAAGCACCAAACAAACCTGCCACAGAAACAGCAAGAAAGAGCCAGCAGAAATCTACCGAGATCTTCCAAAAGAGGGACCTTAAAGAATGGGACCAACATCAGCGTATTTTCTGGAGGAACTTTCGCAGGAATACATAGACAAAAAAGGTTGCTTGGACTGGCTCAAGAGGGGAGCCCTCCACCACGATAAGGAAAGGGTTATAATGGCTGCTCAAGACCAGGGATTGATGAGCAATGCATTCAAGAAGATGACAGGTCTCACTAATGATAACAAATGCAGATTCAGCCACACAGTCATCTAGTATCAAGTTGCAAGGTTCTGTTAAGGCATGACTACTACAACATGGATCCACTTTCGACTTTTGAATCAATTACGATAGATGTCTATTATCACTCACTAGCATGTAATTTAAAACTTTCCAATCGTCACTCGCTACTCCAAGTAACTTAAAATGATCTTAGAAATTACCCAGATGGTCAGTTAGTTCAGAGTATGGGAAAATAAGATGACTTGCTGTTACGTTTTCATTTAAAGGAAAAGCTAATACGAATTACTTTGTTCTTACTGTTTAAAAAATATTAGATGTGCAAATTCAGTTTCTTGCCACATGATTTTGCACGCGTTCCTTTTTTTTAAAGACTGAGTTCTTTCTCCCTTGCTTTAGTAGATGTGAATTTTGTTCAATAAAAACCTTGGAAAGAGTTTTTTACGTCTTCATTTATTTACAATACTACATGCATACACCCAGTCTCGGGAAGAGCATGTTATAGTATACTTGAGTGTATACATATATATAACGTGCATATATACAGTGTCGCCAAAAAGAAAGTCCGCACTTGAATATTTTTTAAAAACTGCAAATTCAAGCTAAATTTAATGTAACTGTTTAAACAACCTATACCTCATCTGATTTTATTCCTTTATAATTTTACGTGTTCATGTTTGACTTTTGATTGAAATATTCTAGTGTTCACGTCAATTTAAAAATAACTTCAAAATGAGGAGGCAAAAAGAAAGTCCGCAGCAACAAATTCGCTTAAAACAAGCTTAAATTATCGCCCCAAAATCAGTTTTAAATAGCTACCAATAGGAAACAAAGCATCTCTAATCGTAATTGTTGTTCCAGATTATACAACGTAACATTTAGTCCATATGCCACGACTTTCTCTTAGTGATCGTTAGGAGCTCATTAATCTCCGCCTTTCTGGTTTATCCAATCGAGAAATCGGCCGCAGATTGAAATGTGGTGAGAAAACGATATGAAAGACTGTAAAAAAGAACCAAAACACCGGCAGTGTTCGTGATGCCCCTAAATCTAGTCGTACTAGAGTTAGTTCTAACAGGAGAGAATGCTATCAAGTTCCGCAGCCTAAGAAACAGATTTGAAACACTCTAAATCTAACAACAGTGCAATCTTGTTAAAAAAGTGCTCTATTTCTACTGTCAGGAACAGATTAAAGAAATTTAATTTGCGGGGATATGTTGCAAGATGCAAGCGAATAAAAAACAGAAAGCGCCGTCTGCACTTAGATGCAATGAAGATCATGACTCTTCATATTGGTCAAAAGTGCTTTTTAGAGACGAAAACAATTTCAATAGGCTAGGCACTGATAGTAGGTAGTACGTCCGCCAGATGAAGAATTTAATTCTAGGTGCTCAGTTTCAACGCTGCAAAGTTGTGGAGGTTCAGTTGTTCTGTGGGGTATTATTAGTACCAATGTTCCAGGGCCTATAGTTCGCTAGCAAGGTCGAATCAATTCGACCAAGTACATTAATATGTGGACTGAGCATTTTCTACCCTTCTTTGGTCGAGATTTGGATGATAATCCCGTCTTCATGCAGGATGATGCTCCCATTCACACAGCTAGCAATGTCAAGATGTTCCTGGAAGAGCATGATATTCCGTGTTTGGATTGGCCTGCACAATCTCCAGACTTCACGTATGATATTACATCAAGCAACAGCTACAAAATGATAAAATTCCAAATTTAGAAGAACTTTAAACAAACATTAAAGAAAAGTGGGATGCCCTTTCCTTGGAGTATTGCTGCAGTCTAATTCAAGGAATTCCCAAAAGATTGCAGACTTTCAAATTGCAGAAGGTCTATGCTACAGATTTAACTAGTTCATGGTGTTGTATTTTTGTTGCATTGGTGTCCTAAAGTTACATTTAAACAACAATTTTCCATTGTGCGGACTTTCCTTTTGCCTCTTCAATTTGTTGTCATTTTTTGAATTGACGTGACCACTAGAACATTTCAATTAAAAGTCAAATATGAACAGGTAAAGTTATAGAAGAATAAAAGGCCACTCAAATGAGGTATAGTTTGTTACATTAAATTTGTCAGTTTCTGAAAAAATTACAAGTGCGAATGTTCTTTTTGCCGCCTGTGTATTTGTAACGTTTTATTGCGTCTATGTAACTGTTCTTATGAATATGTTTCTGAATGTATGTATAATGTTTTGTTTTCTTGTTTTATGGTATATAGTGTTTAGGTAGTGTACAAGGATGGCTGGTTTTTGTACGCGGGTGTATATTAACAACCACGACAAATGATGTATGCACGACAGTTTAACATGACGGATAGACATTTTTTTACATTAGAAGAATAAATCTTTCTCCAAAATAAAACAGTATAACACCAAGATATATTTTCATAACTGTATTTAATGTCTGTTACTTCTCGCGGAGTTGTACGCGATTTTTTTATATTCTATATTTTTTCTAGTGTATTCATTTGCGTTCAGGATATTCAAAGGCAAAATCTCCATCGAGGTTTGCTGGCCAATCCACACTCTGCCTCCGCCAACTCTGATTTACTCTGATTAGAAGACGATATGATAACTCGTTTCTTTATTCTTTTACACCAGTCTTATTGTTTATTATTTCAATCTATATTTTATTCCCATTATTTTAAAAATTATTTGTCACAATTTTATGTTGATTAACTTGCATTCATACGTCTTTTATTTATTTTGCTGAACTAAATCTCAACTCACAATTAAAAACAATGTTTGAAGTCACAATATGAAGCAATGTTTGATAATAAGACATCATATTCATCGGCATTGTTCAATAGTGTAGTGTCTCACTCGTTTTTGATCTAGAGTGATATGAGTTTCTTCAGCCAGAATATTGATAGTTAGTCTATGTCGTATTAATTTTGCGATACTAGTATCCATCCAACTTTTACATTCCAACGTTATTATTGGCTCTGTCATTTCAAGATTGTTTTCATAAATTAGACTTATGTCTAAAATCTATTAAAACTTTTCAATTATTTTTGCATAGTGTGAATTCTCATTGGTAATCAATCGAGTCCAAGATTAGACTTTTCTACCACTTTGTTTAACCGTCGGTTCCTGCATTCAACTTAATCTTTTTAAACTAAACATTTGACAATAATTGTTCATCGATGTTGTATGTGATCAAGAAATGCTTTTACATTTGTTTGTATTTGTCTGACTGTTATGGGCATATGCGGGCTGTATCGACTTTTATTAGTTTTTAAAGCCTTCTTACAATTCAAAGGAATAGTGAAACAACAACAGTAGCTGCTATGGGGTGATGCAAGCTTCTTCAACCAGAAGTTAGGTAGAGTGTCTATGCAGAGATTTTGCAACAATACTAGCACTCAATCCAACGTTAAATTTCCAGGAGTTATTCGTGTCTCTAGCATTTGAACCTTGTTTTCGTTACATTGAGATATATTCAATATCTACTTTATCTCTTGTTTGTGGAATATTTTCTTTTCTGTGAATTCTCATTGGTAATCAATCCCAGCAATTTACATATCTCTCTCATCTTTGCACTTGACGGATTTCGGGTTCGAATGACGGTGATTCTTGCGCACCTCAGTAGATAACGGGAATTTTATCATGACGTCCAATGAAAGTTATCCCATGGCACAACAAGGAAAAAAACTAATACCACGATTAACGTTTTAATACATGGAAGATAAATAGGGAAAGAAAGTTATATTCAGTTTTATGTTAACCAATAACAGTGTCTGCCAAATTAGTCCCTCTGGTGGTTCTCAAAGAACTCCATTAACAATATTGTAAGGGATAGTAGGTGTAAGAATATAGGTGTAGTCAAGGCTTACTACATGTCAAAGAACTTTAATAAAACACGTCAACACTTAATCTTTTTAAAAGAGGGTGTACGTAAATTACCTCCCTTGCGCCATTAACTTAAATATTCATTGGAGAAAATTTCAATCCTCTAGGTTCTGTAATCCAAGAAAATAATCCAAATCTTCTGAGGTGTAACGTATTTCTATATAAGAATTATTGGTTCCTTTTGACGTGATTTCTAACGCCTCACTGGAGGTAGTATTCTTTTTTTACAAGATCAATTATAGGCCTTAAAATAGTTATTTCTTTCTCAGTGAAGAGGTCATTGTAATTTCGTTTACAACTGATTTTTTTAAACAGTATTTTCTAACTAATTCGCTGTCGTATTCCTTGACGAATCCTGATTGAAGAAAAAGAAACCAAACCACTGGTTTCTCCTGTTTAAACTTGCGATTTTTAACGTCTTTTCTCTTGACGCGGGATAGTGAGCCGATTTCTCTTTCTGGTGTTCAAACTTGCGAGTTTTAACGTATTTTCTCTTGATGCAGAATAGCGAGCCGTCTTCTTTTCTCATGTTTAAAACTTCCCACAAATTGGCGCACACATCTTTTATCAATCAAAAGGGACGCATTCAACACGTGATATAACAAGCAGAAGCAGCATAAGATACACCAAGAAAAAAGGGGGGGTGGTAAAGAGGGAGAGGGAGAGAGAAGGAAAGACATAGAACCACCGGAGTGTTGTTCAGTTCCGCTACACTTCTTGATCAACAATTGATTGTTATTGCAAAAACAATTTATCCTGATTGTTTTTTAAATATATACTTCAGACAATAATATTGTACAGGTGTTGTATGCAACGACTGAGTAAAGAAAGAATATTCGTTTGTATTTGTTAGGCAATAGTCTCTCACTGTCATGGCGGATGAATTTGTGTCACCAATAATTAGCCATGGTAGTGTATCGTACGAATCAACAAAATGATGAGGAAAACGCTATTTACTATAGAATGATGCTAGTTTCGTAAACCAAAAATTTATGAGGAATTCTACGCAGGGATTTTGTCATACTGAATCAACATTTAATGCGTTATTCCTAAGTCTTATATTTAGATTTGTTTTCATTATATTGAAGCATAGTCAATATCTACTTGATTTCTTGCGCAAGTTCTTTTTTATATTTCCTACCATTTTTGTCTAACTGGGATGAGACAAACTAGCAGATACCAAGCATTAACCTCTTAACTTATACATTTATACAACTGAGACATTTCAACGATTCCTTTTAAATACAAATTGATTTAGATATATTTGCCACGTAGTGTTTGATTTTTTAAATTACTTCAATTAGTTTTACAAGATCAAGTGGCTCTATTACTATTATTATTATTATTATTATTATTATTATTATTATTATTATTATTATTATGGAGCTTATACCTGATCTCATTACAGTGTGCATATCTATTATGGAGTTTGCATATTTATTATGGAGTTTGCATATTTATTATGGGTTTGCATATTTATTATGGAGTTTGCATATTTATTATGGAGTTTGCAAATTTAGACGATGTTTTATGTTATGGTTTCCAACTGTATTTATTACAGCTTTCACTGATTGCTTCCAAGTCTTCTTAGCTTTATTAGGCGAGTCGCTCTTATCACAACCTTGATAATGTTTAGTTCGTCTTCCTTTATGACTGCTATCTGCAATCTGTCAAGATTGCTTGTAACTGATTCTGAAGTTTCTTTTTTATTAGGCCAGTTGCTTCCATCACAGCCTGTATGTTTATTACTTGTAGGGACCATATCGTTTTTAGACCATTTTTAAATCCTGATATTTTATTATCTTTTCTCGTTCAATTTTATTAAAGCCAAAACCATTTGGGATAGTGACATCGATAATGACTGCAGTTCTTTCGGACTTGTTCAATATTACAGTGACTGGTTTGATGATCTTGTCATTTATGTATCTGTCTGCCTGTATGTCTGTCATAGAACACGGTCATTTTTCCGTTTGATGTTATCGGTGGTGGTTCTTATTCCCAGATGTTTGTAGATCCGTCAAGTTGCATTATTACACAGATTTTCCAATGGAGGTATTTACATACTTTATTGTGACGGGCAATGTAAAGACCTCTGTTAATAAGATTGGGCATGCAGGTATTATAATCGTAGAGTGTCAGAACCTACATTGACCATTTCCTTGCAGGTCGGCCATTTTCTTAAACCAATCGTGAGTATGCCCTGATCTTGACTCGGTACAATGAGTCTTTTTTCCTCAAGTTGAAGTCTTCCGCTGTTAAGCCATTGGAGTGAAGCACCCCTGTCTACTCATGGTTAAGCTCATTATGGAGTTCTCGTATGGATACTAAATTTGATCTTTGAGAAAAAGAATATCCACATACTTGACAAAAATGTGGCTTTTCTACAGTGAGTTCTATTAAATATAAAGATGATTTTCTAGAAAAACAATATCCAGTGTGCTTTACCTTTTTTTTTAATTTAATTTCGAGACCTTGGTCTTCCAGGGATTGCATCCAAGTATTTCGTAAAGTTCATTTTCACTAAGCCAGTTGCTCATATCACAACCGGTATAATGTTTATCATGTGTCTTAGTAAACATGATTTTCGGGAGGCAGAATATCCACACACTGGAAAAGAATGTGGCTTTTCCCTTTTTTTCATTTTCATTCTTTGAAGATTGTAATGCTAGGTATGGGATAGACCAGTTGCCAACATTGCCTTGCTTTTTATTGAAACCAACCGAGAGATCTTTTTAGTATCCCTGTTGTTCTCTTAAGCGTAATTGTCTGGATCTTATTTGCTCTTGGTTCACTAGGAATATCTGTTAAGTAGTAGTTCAGGTTCTTCTTCATAAGCCCTGTCGCACCTATAATGATTGTTGCCACTCTCTTTGACTTATTCCAGATAGCTATGTCAGGTGTGACAGTATTTTCAAGGAAGGTGACTGTAAGGATTACATGTTCGTAATGTATGGTATATAAATCATTTCCAACTGTTCTGTCAGGTTGATGTTCCCAGGACTTGTTGCTACACTGGATGTTTAATTTTTTTACAGAGGTATGGTGGAGGTACTTACATACTCCATCATTTATAATAGTCGTCCTCCCAAAAAACATGCAATTCGATATCAGGTTAAAAAAATTTTGTTATTCAATTTTCACCCCAAACAAGGCACAGTGCCACTTTGAAGCAAGGGACTACTATTAGGGACTTAATTAGCGGGGTCATTATGAGGGAAGATGAGTAGAAAGATGTTTGTTAACATTACACTTGAACTTCTGCATATTATTGCAGTTGGGAAAGCAGAATCCCGGAAGGGAGTTCCAAAGACCCGCAGTTCTGGGGAAGAAACTATTGGAGTAAAAGGCTTTCTTGCACCTAGGGATCTATACTGTAAAGGGATGAGACTTAGTAGCTTGTCGGGTTTGTCGGGGGTAGTTACGTCAGGGAGATACAAGTGTTTGCAGTTTGTCAGAGCATTTACCATTAAAGTATTTGTAGAACAGGCAGAGGGATGCAACATCTCGTCGATGGGACAGAGGCTGAAGCCTAGATGACAGTTCAGGACCTATCAGGTTGGCGACTCTTTTTTGAACCCTGTCCAGGAGCGAGAGACAAGCAGCAGATGCACCAGCCCAGATGTGACAACAGTACTCCATACATGGGCGAATGGTTGCCTTATAGAGGTATAGGATACTGGCAGGCGTAAGTAGTTTTCTAGCACGGTAGAGGGAGCCAACCTTCTTTGCAGCAGCCTTGGCAATGCTCTCAATGTATCTATTCCAGTTCATATTCCCTGTAAACGTTAGGCGGAGGAGTTTAAAAGAAGTACCTTCAGGCAATGTGTTCTTGGCCATTGCTATTGGTGGTAGAGAAGGTTTCTTGTAGTTATTGAAGGAACCAAGCTTAGTCTTAGCAGCATTGAATGTAACCAACCATTTTTGTCCCCATTCCACTACGAATTGGAGGTCATTCTCTAGTGTTTCTGCCATTTCCTTGGATATGTGTTCATTTGTTTTTCCCTCATATCTGTTATAGAGAGTGGTGTAATCGGTAAATATACCTATCTCCGAAACAATTTTATCAGCGAGGTCATTTATGAATATCAGGAATAATAGAGGTCCAAGGATAGACCCCTGAGGTACTCCCGCATTTATGTCATATTGTTTGGATGTACGACCCTCGAGGACAACTTTGATTTTTCTATTACTTAAGAAGGATTTAATTGCATTATGAATTCTTCCAGTGATTCCATATGATCTAATTTTCCTTAGAAGACCATCGTGCCATACCCTGTCAAAAGCCTTAGATATATCAAGGACCACCGCTCTACCCTCCCCTGTTTTGTCCAATGAACGGTATATACGTTCAGAAACTACAGTTAAGATATCTGCTGTTGAACGGGCTTGCCTGAATCCATATTATTTGTCAGTCAGGAGTTTAGCGGCTGTTAGGTGCTGGACTAGGGCTTGATTAACTAAGGACTCAAATATTTTGTCGAAAAGCGGGAGGAGGCTAATGGGGCGATAATTTAGTGGGTCAGTTCTTTCACCAGAATTCTTGAAGACTGGTACCACAGAAGCGGTTTTCCAGCAGTCGGGAAAGCAAGATTCGTTAAGGCATTTATTGTAAAGTTTGGACAGAACTGGAGCAACCTCGGCAGAGCATTTTTTTTATAGCACAGCCGGGATGAGATCTGGTCCACATGCTTTTGAGGGGTCTAGGTTTTGTATAATAGCATGTACCTGAGAAGGTGTGATTTTCAAATCTTCTAGTGTGGCGTCTGTTCGCAGAGGAAAATCAGGGAGTGAGTGGTGTACCGAGTTCAGTGTGGAGTTTGAGGCAAACCGACTGGCAAGCAGATTAGTCTTGTTAGTTGCCGTGCAAGCAACCTCATAATTGTTTGATAGTGGGGGAATAGTTGACTGTCCATTATTTACTACGCTGTTGTAGCTTTTCCAAAAATCCCTGGTTCCTAATTTCTGTGCTTCGACGCGTTTTCTGGTGGTTTCAGAGCAATCTGTCTTAGTTGTCTCTATCACTCTCCTACAATTATTTCTACTTCTATAAACTTCTGTTTATTTGAGCTAGACTTATGTCGGTTGAATCTGCGGAACGCATGCTGCCTTTTACAAATGGCAGCTGCACAAGCAGAAGCAAACCATTGGGGAGAGTGGGGATTGCTATAGAATTTCCGTGCGGGAACATGTGCTTCAATAGCAGTTTTGAACCATTCAGTGGTCTCATTTGCACTGTTCCGCTAAAAGAGTAAAGATATTTTGCCATGGGGCATCTCTGATGAGCTCCCTGATGGCTTCCCAATCAGCCTTTTTGTAATATCTCGTTGTTTTGAGTAGTGGGTCTTCAGTTTTAGGGCGAGAATTTAGGCTGATTCCTACCATTATCACAGCGTGATCAGCATTTCCCGAGTGGGCTGTGGGCATTTGTTGTACAGTCATTGGGAACCGTTGTCAGAAAGAGATCTAGAAATGAGGCATGTTGATCTTGCTGGTCTGGGAAACGTGTCGGAAATGTAACAAACTGAGATAGGAAATGGGATATAGAGACGGTGACCTACACTTTCCAATTCTGTATGGCAGAACCTGCATTTATTGTCATTACTGATACCTGCAATCTTCTTGAATGCATTAATTATTAAGCCCTGGTTTAAACTATCCATTGTGCCCCTTCCTTGATCGTGATGGAGGACTCCCTCTTGAGCCAATCCAAGGAACTTTCTTTATCTATGTATCTCTGAGAGAGTTCCCACCAAATATAATTTGCAGGCTGATGTTGGTCCCATTCCGTAATGTTCATCCTTTGGAAGGTATCGGTATATTTCTGCCGGCTCTCATTATTTCTGTGGCAAGCATCTTGGTGCTTCATCCTTACCTGTGAGACAACCCTCTTGGCCAGTTGTGTGACTGATGTTGTTCTGCTGGCTCTTGATATTTGCATACTATTGAGAGGGTGTGATTCTAGGAGCTTCTCAGATACAGGCATGTGCTCACAATAGTTGCCCTATGTTGATGTTGGATCTCCGAGAGCCCCAATCCTATTTTTCTCCTGGGGCAAATGCAGTCTTGGTAAAAACTGATTTCTATATATATTTTATGAAGGGTTAGTAGCTTCCGTGTCTTACACATCTAGCCGGTTGATATATTGTTGTGGCCAGACACTGATACGATAGCTCTATGTTATTACTGGAGTAGCAAGCTGGCTGATGACAGTTATTTTATTTTTATTATTAAGCTATGTTTTGCATATCTTCCTCACACGGCGTACACATTATTTACTAATCTTCTCCCTCATCTTGGAATGTTGTATGTTCCTGTTTTCCTCAATGCCAAGGTAAGTATAAGGCTTGTGCTCTTCTAGATCCCTGATGTCGATGTCATCATTAAGCTGCATATTTTCTGTGTGGGTCTTCTTTCCAGCTCTGAGTGTACACTTGCCACATTTATCCAGGCCAGACTTCATTCCGATGTCATTAGAGAAGGTATGTACTACCTGCAAAAGCTGGTGCAACTCCGTGTCAGATCTGACATACAGTTTAAGATCATCCCTGAAGAGCAGATGGTTTACTTGATTAAAATTGTTATTCATCAGGTTGTTGAGTGAGTCTATGGCCATACAGAAGAGTAAGGGCGAAAAGTTGTCACCTTGGAATATTCAGTTCGTGATTTTTACATCAGGAATAATGTTCTTTCCTCCATGGTGACTTAATGATATTGTGGTTTCCCACATATTATGGTAAGCATCCAGTGTTTGTCTAATTATCGGGTGGATCTTGTTTGACTAAAAGCGCCGAAGTCACCATGACTGTGGCTGTCAAATGCCTTCTGTAATCGATCCATGCTATGCTCAGGTGTTTTGCTTCTACATACAGTCTTCTAAGATAATCTTGTAGATTAATAGCTGGTTTTTGGTACCGAAACATTTTCTTCTGCTCTTTTTCAAGGTAGGTCCCAGAAGAAAGGCTACGAGACCAGTGAAAAGCTTGTAGGTAGATGTTAGACTGCATGTCGACCTGTTTTTATTTGTCTCTTTGGTCATAGGTATGAGCTTATGACCCCTCTGTCATAAAGGTTATGACCCCTCTGTCAGCAAAGGTTTTACTGCTTTTTCACATCTTACCATCCCGCTGAAACAATCGCTGTAGTGGTAATGAAATACAATCAATTGTTTCAGCCACAATTTTGTCGATGCCATGTGCTTTGTGGTTGGATAATTCGTCCATTTTTCTTGTTACCAGGAGTTATTACTTGTCCTGGCATCTGAGGCCTCATTTCGTTGAGTGTAATATCTTCAATCCGCTGGGCTTCTTTATTGTATTTGCCTTCTGTGTCAAATAGAGGCCCTCAGTAGTTTCCCCAGGTCTTTATCTGCAGGTGGACTATCTACAGTAATTATAAGCTTATATAAGTTGCCTGTAAAACGTCTTTTGGTTTGTTTAAAACTGCTTGTTTACAATCTAGGAGTTTATCTTTTTCTCCAGGTTTTTAATTTTCTGGGCAAGTGCTGGTATTTTCCTCTCTAACTCCCTATCTGTATTATACAACTCATCAATGTTCTGATAGTGGAATTTGGTACAAAGTTTTCTGATGCTGGTCTTATGTCGGCTCTGTACCAAGGAATCTGCAAGGAACTGTTTTATTTGGTTTAGTTCATTCCTGCAGAGGTTTGTGTTTTTGCAACTTGGTCTTCCAGTTTTTAAACTTTTGCCTGAAACAGTGAGGTGTGTGTCTATTCGAGGATTGTGATCCAATGTTTCTGTCGATGTAGAGCTCATATACATATGTGATGTGGTTGACTTCTGTTGTTGGTATTAGCCTCTTGAGAGCGATGTTAACTTTGTCTTTTTCAGCTGCTTTGATCTTGGAGAAACGAGGTCTGTTTTTCATTTTTATACACCTCACCTCCTTAATTGTGTTACTGAGCTCCTTCTCAGAACCTAACTGTTCATCATCTGCTTCTGAGAGTACAACTGATAGTGGTGGTCTATGTGATTGTAGTGGTGATTCAGCTGATGGTGTCCTGTTAGGTGACGTACATTCCTGGGTCGGTGGTTGTGGGGTTCCTAGCAGATAGTGTGAAGACAGGTGTTATGTAAGCCAGAGACTCCAGAGGCAGAGGAGTATCAGGAGAGATGGGCATGGGCTTGGCAATTTGATGGGTTCTGATAGTGAAGTCGGTGGTCGTTGTTGGAGTAGGTCTATTGTGAGAATTTTTGTTGGGTTTTCCAGCAGACATATGTTGCTCAGCAAAAGAACTGTTACTTTTGCAGACATGTAGTCTAGTTCTGTTGAGGTCAACAATTTCAGGCTGTTATATCGCTATGTTGTTATCCTACCTGGATGGATGTAGGCTTTTCGAGGGTGATAATGAAAAAAAATCTCCTTCTAATTAAATGAAAGAACTCAACAATAATTCGTACTTATTAGATTTACGGTGTAATGCCTGCGAATTCCCATTAATCGCCTAAAATAGTTTTATCCATAAAAATATAACTACTTTATCAATTTATATGTTTTAAAAGAGGATATATTCGTTTCGTTATGACCATGTACATCAGATTCTTTGGAGCTTGTGTAGATTTGCAAGATTTTAAATCAACGCATTTCAATGAACAGACTACGTATCTACGGATCATGTCGAAATTAAATTAAATTCCAAAAACTATGACAAAATTAAGTATAGACCCAGAAAACTAATATTTATCTTTTAAATGATTTTTACAATGAATTTATTTAACTTAAAAATTTAGCCGAATTAATTAACTCGCTGTGAAAACATTTTTCACAACTTTTTTTTTTCACGTGTACAAATAGTTTTTTTTCCTTTTGGAAATTAAGTTTAGTCCTTAATCTTTCAAATACAATCAAAATGTAGTCGGAAACCTAGAAATAATTACAAAAAAAAACTACAAATAATTACAAAAAAAAAAACTACAAATAATTACAACAAAAAATAAAATAAAATAAATACATAATTTTTCATACCAGTTTTTCATACTGAATTGGTCTCATAACTCTTCCTTCATATATATATATTATATTTATTATTATTATTATTATATATATAAAATGAACTCATTTTTCCCGTCTGATTCTGACATTAATAGGATTAAAAATCAAGATATTTGATGCAAATATAATATGCACAAACGGCAGAACAATATCTGAGGTGTGTTATAGGCTTATTATTTCTCAAATTCCTCGATAATCTTAGATTTCTATACTTTTTCTGCTGAGAAGTCACGGCCAAAATCGGTTAAGATCAATGGAAGTGGTAAAATATTTTCTCTCTAATACATTCCTCCTCCCCCTGCCACCACTTAACACCGTTTGGGGATCGTTCACAAGGAACAGTTGAGAAGAGAACACCGGTTTGGCTTCGTAGTTCTTTCATGTGAAGTTATTTAAAATCACTAAACTAAGCTGCAATGCTCTGTGGCGTAGTGGTTAGCGTGCTGGACAATTCACATTATATTTTCACGTTCGCGCCGACCTACCGTAGTCGTTTTTTTTTGTTGTTTTTTTATAAACAACTAGAATGGACTTTTCTTGGTGGCCGAACTGTTAACGTTGCAGATGTTTTTTTTTGTTTGTTTTTTTTCACACTTTATTTTCCTACTTTTACTCATGACTCCGGGTTTGATCCTTCCTACTTACCTACCATAACATTTTTTAAAACTCCCCCCCGTCCCGGAAACAAACACTCGGGCAACGCCGGGTACCCCCGCTAGTATATATATAATCGCAAGTTTATAATATATAAAAATCGATAGAACATTAACTCTATAATACGTCCCAGTTAGCTTATATAAATACTTTTGCAGTTTTAACGAAAGAGCTACAATAATACCAAGATCAAAGTGTAGTATCTGTTCCGACAGATACTGCACTTAAGATAATTTGTACCAGTCAATGGAGGGGAAACCCTCTATACTGGGACAATTATTATTTTTGGTAACCAGAGTGACCCCTTTTAGGGGAGCTGGTTTTTACCTCACATTAAAAACGGCCTTGTGCCTAATTTGCTCAGTGGGGGAGCAAATAAATACCATCTGTTCTTCAGATGCTGCACTTCATTTTCTTGTTCTCTTTCGGTGGAGGAGAGGTCCTTCACGACGGAGACAATTTTTATTTTTGTACCTTTTCTCCACGTTAAAAAACGACCCTGGTGTCTAACTCTGTCCCGTGGGGAGGCATAGTAAATAGGTACAATAATATAGGCACCGCCAAAACTGGGGGGGGGGGCAGGTAAGTACTTTTTAACGGACCGTCTTTTTAAAAATCTACCAAAAATCAGATAATTATCCGATCAATACGAAATTTTCAGCGATTATTAAGAGAAGAATGAACTTTATAACAGTGTACTAGTTTTTCATAAACGATATATATATATATATATATATATATATATATATATATATATATATATATATATATATATATTGATTACAACCCCCCCATTGTTTTGAGGGGGTACAAATATGCTTAAAAAAATCATCTGAATCTGAACACAACATATTGTGTTGTTGTAAGGGACAGAATTATAGATTTTTAAAAAAAATTGTTTGCATACCTTATTTTGACGTCTGAATATCAGAACTTCGATTGTGTTTAATTATCCCGCTTTTGAGTTTTGAAGTGTGAAATTCGGTGAATATGTTAAGTAAAATAATCTATTTTAGTTAAGCAAAAAAAAAAAAAAAAATTTTCAATATTTATACGAAAAAAGCCATTTTAAAATCTTTGATAAATAAATTAACAATTTTTTTTTTTAGCGAGCCGAATAATGCATGACCATTATTAAACAGGGCATGCTTTGAAGAATCGATACAAAAAAAAAATTCGATAAATATTGTGCCCTTTGTGTTAAAAATAGCATCATTTTTTTCGATCCCGTTTGAAAACGTTTGCCGCCTTTCGACTACGGTGGACCAAACGCGCTGAAATATTTTTTTTTATTCTGCTTTAAATTGCCTCCCCCCCATTTTGGGGAGCCTGGCCCCCACACACATACACATCAAAAACCAAACTCATACAAATGGTCACCCATCTGGTACTGGCCAGCCTCAGCGTTAATAATACATTGAAATTTTCGTCACTGAAAAATAAGTTTTTTTTAGCCTGTTTGGTCTTCCATAGTTTGCTTTTTATCAACTACAAACGTAAACATTGTCGATCTAGACTCTAGATCGACGCGAAGTAACTGGTTATTAATTATTTCAAAAACCTTTCAAAAATATTTATGTACGTTTTTTGTGCAAGACAAAAAATGTCAATTGTTAACTTTTGGGGAAAATTTAACATTTAAAATTTAATTAAAAATAATAGAAAAAGTTTTACACTATTCTGTTTTTTATATGATAAA
This sequence comes from Euprymna scolopes, assembly GCF_053919585.1. Lineage (NCBI taxonomy): Eukaryota > Metazoa > Mollusca > Cephalopoda > Sepiida > Sepiolidae > Euprymna > Euprymna scolopes. The sequence goes on from NC_136508.1 coordinate 106,225,972, forward strand.
ATTCAGGGTTTTATCTTTCTGGAAAAAAAAGTTACTCAGAAATAATGGATTTTAATGAATGTAATTTCGTTTTAAAAAACAACAACTTGATTTTTCGGCCATTTTTGGCGGTGCCTAAATAATATCAGAGCGTCTCCATTTACACTGAACATCTACAGAATGCCAACATCAAAATATTACATATGAATGAGTCCCCTGTGGCATTGCCACAATGCCACAGGACCCGCTTGTTAATCAGTGATTTTCTAGCTCATCGTTTTTCGTAATTTTTGGATATGTGTATTACTGCTACATAAGAAAGTAGATAGCATTGTTTTTACTTAAAATTCAATGTTTCGATTTTCAAATGAAAAATAAAGAAAACTTCAACTTTTCTATCGGAACCTCTGCAGTTCACGAACCATGGTATTTCTGAGATCTTACAGTTAAATTCAAATTTATAGCTGAAAGTATGAAATAGTTAAATAAATCCCCCGTCATCTTATGTTAACTTTATAAAATAACAACGTTACTTTTTCAATTTATCAAATTCTTTCGTAGTGTTTTTTTCTTAAATTATACAACAGTAAAATTATTGAATCTATGTTTTTATAAACATCATTTTCCGGATTAATTTTTTTTTTTTTTACACCAGTAATGCCGTATTTTTCAATAATTTTTGTAAAAATACTTTTTCAGTATATGCAGAAAAAGGACTGCATTATTTTCGTTAGGATTTTCAAGTTAAATCCAATTTTTACCGTCTGTTTTGTTAGGGTTGTCGTTTTTTTTTTTGTTGGATTTTTACTTTTAATGTAAATAATGAAATTATATTTTAAACGTTGACATTATTAAATATGACCAAAGACAAGATAAATTGTTTTACCTATCTGCATAAGTTTTGTGTTGTTGAACATATTTTAAAACGTCCAATTCAAAACATAAGTGACGAGGAATTGGTAAGTTAGAACGACAAGATGGTCGGCATTCAAAGCTTCAATTGCTATTTGTGATTTTCTTAACTCTGCAATTCAGAATTATTTTTTTTCGAACAAAATAAAACATTAAAATACAAAACTTATTCCTCTATGTAGAAGGGGAACTTTCTTGCGTTTTGTTATACTTGTTATATTTAAATTTTAAAAAATAACTTTTGTTTGTTTTCGTCTCTGCTAAATACCTTTATACACTTTTACGATTGGTTTATTTTAATAATCATTGGATAGACTTTGTCAGAATCGGACCGTTTTTTAGATGAAACTAGAATATTTTCATAGATTATATTCTTTTACTTTAGATGTGTGCCAGTTGACACGGTTAAGATTCGGATTAAAAATTGTTATAAAAATAAATACAATTTAGGCGCGCAGTATGATTATGATTATATTGGCGCGTGAAAAAAAAAAAAAATAACTCCCACGCAAATTCCGGCGTGGCCTTATATATTAAATCGACTCAAAACGAGCGGACATAGTACAGAGCACCCCACGTGATGTTTCCGTCCAATGGGATTTCTCCAAGGACATTTTTCTAAACTTTTCTTTTTAAGCTCGCTTGGAGCCGGTCCAAATACACAAACATCAAATCTCTCTCTCAACTGCATTTTCATTTGGACGGTCCACGCGTGTTACTATCACTCTTCCATTTTCACCGCTCCGCGCGCTTCATACAATTTCACAGGCGAACATTACCTATTGCCTCTCTTAACGTGTTTTAACATATGAACAGTTCAACAAAAAAAGACATTCTTCTTTTTTTATACGAACACTTAAAAAGGACTTCTGAACTCATTATAAAGAGATTTATTTTTTATCTGTTAATGGTTGGTTTCTGTGAATAAACCTCCGTTTGTTTTGCATGTAAGTCTTCTTTTTATTTTTATTTATTTGTGGAGAAAGTTAGTTCCTAAAAAGGCCTGACGACCCCCACAGATGTTAAGGTTAAATTCAATTCCTATGGTTTCTGTTGTTGATTACATTTTAGATCAAACTACAGAATAGTTTTTTACGCCGCTCACAATGTTAAACACAGGTTTCTAAATAAGAACGCTAGTATTTCCACTCGGTCCATGTTTTGTATAAGTACCAAAAAGTTAAATTGTAATTTAATTTGAAAGAAAGAAAAAGTTCTGTAAAATTAATGTTTGTTAAATTTGGCATATATTTATAAACCAAATGGCTTTTTATTTTCCCAAAGAAATTGAAAAAAAAAGGAAGATTTTTTTTAAAATAGTAAATTGATTTCTATAAATCCATGTACACATTTTTGAAGGAACAGATTTAAGATTTGGAGTGGAAAACTATGTATTTATTGTTAAAATTTCTTTAAGCAAGACTGAAATTCGATACAGTTTTTTATGGGAATAAAAGAAAACACTTATTTGAAATGCATCGGATCGTTAAAAGTTATGGGAAAAATAATACAATGAGATAAAAGGCATTGGATCGTTAAAAGTTATGGGAAAAATAATACAATGAGTTAAAATGCATCGGATCGTTAAAAGTTATGGGAAAAATAATACAATGAGATAAAAGGCATCGGATCGTTAAAAGTTATGGGAAAAATAATACAATGAGATAAAAGGCATTGGATCGTTAAAAGTTATGGGAAAAATAATACAATGAGATAAAAGGCATCGGATCGTTAAAAGTTATGGGAAAAATAATACAATGAGATAAAAGGCATCGGATCGTTAAAAGTTATGGGAAAAATAATACAATGAGATAAAAGGCATCGGATCGTTAAAAGTTATGGGAAAAATAATACAATGAGATAAAAGGCATCGGATTGTTAAAAGTTGTGGGAAAAATAATACAATGAGATAAAAGGCATCGGATCTTTAAAAGTTATGGGGAAAATAATACAATGAGATAAAAGGCATCGGATCGTTAAAAGTTATGGGAAAAATAATACAATGAGATAAAAGGCATCGGATCGTTAAAAGTTATGGGAAAAATAATACAATGAGATAAAAGGCATCGGATCGTTAAAAGTTATGGGAAAAATAATACATTGAGATAAAAGGCATCGGATCTTTAAAAGTTATGGGAAAAATAATACAATGAGATAAAAGGCATCGGATCGTTAAAAGTTATGGGAAAAATAATACAATGAGATAAAAGGCATCGGATCGTTAAAAGTTATGGGAAAAATAATACAATGAGATAAATAGCATCGGATCTTTAAAAGTTATGGGAAAAATAATACAATGAGATAAAAGGCATCGGATCGTTAAAAGTTATGGGAAAAATAATACAATGAGATAAAAGGCATCGGATCGTTAAAAGTTGTGGGAAAAATAATACAATGAGATAAAAGGCATCGGATCTTTAAAAGTTATGGGAAAAATAATACAATGAGATAAAAGGCATCGGATCGTTAAAAGTTGTGGGAAAAATAATACAATGAGATAAAAGGCATCGGATTGTTAAAAGTTATGGGAAAAATAATACAATGAGATAAAAGGCATCGGATCGTTAAAAGTTATGGGAAAAATAATACAATGAGATAAAAGGCATTGGATCGTTAAAAGTTATGGGAAAAATAATACAATGAGTTAAAATGCATCGGATCGTTAAAAGTTATGGGAAAAATAATACAATGAGATAAAAGGCATCGGATCGTTAAAAGTTATGGGAAAAATAATACAATGAGATAAAAGGCATTGGATCGTTAAAAGTTATGGGAAAAATAATACAATGAGATAAAAGGCATCGGATCGTTAAAAGTTATGGGAAAAATAATACAATGAGATAAAAGGCATCGGATCGTTAAAAGTTATGGGAAAAATAATACAATGAGATAAAAGGCATCGGATCGTTAAAAGTTATGGGAAAAATAATACAATGAGATAAAAGGCATCGGATTGTTAAAAGTTGTGGGAAAAATAATACAATGAGATAAAAGGCATCGGATCTTTAAAAGTTATGGGGAAAATAATACAATGAGATAAAAGGCATCGGATCGTTAAAAGTTATGGGAAAAATAATACAATGAGATAAAAGGCATCGGATCGTTAAAAGTTATGGGAAAAATAATACAATGAGATAAAAGGCATCGGATCGTTAAAAGTTATGGGAAAAATAATACATTGAGATAAAAGGCATCGGATCTTTAAAAGTTATGGGAAAAATAATACAATGAGATAAAAGGCATCGGATCGTTAAAAGTTATGGGAAAAATAATACAATGAGATAAAAGGCATCGGATCGTTAAAAGTTATGGGAAAAATAATACAATGAGATAAATAGCATCGGATCTTTAAAAGTTATGGGAAAAATAATACAATGAGATAAAAGGCATCGGATCGTTAAAAGTTATGGGAAAAATAATACAATGAGATAAAAGGCATCGGATCGTTAAAAGTTGTGGGAAAAATAATACAATGAGATAAAAGGCATCGGATCTTTAAAAGTTATGGGAAAAATAATACAATGAGATAAAAGGCATCGGATCGTTAAAAGTTGTGGGAAAAATAATACAATGAGATAAAAGGCATCGGATCTTTAAAAGTTATGGGAAAAATAATACAATGAGATAAAAGGCATCGGATCGTTAAAAGTTATGGGAAAAATAATACAATGAGATAAAAGGCATCGGATCGTTAAAAGTTATGGGAAAAATAATACAATGAGATAAAAGGCATCGGATCGTTAAAAGTTATGGGAAAAATAATACAATGAGATAAAAGGCATCGGATCGTTAAAAGTTATGGGAAAAATAATACAATGAGATAAAAGGCATCGGATCGTTAAAAGTTATGGGAAAAATAATACAATGAGATAAAAGGCATCGGATCGTTAAAAGTTATGGGAAAAATAATACAATGAGATAAAAGGCATCGGATCTTTAAAAGTTATGGGAAAAATAATACAATGAGATAAAAGGCATCGGATCGTTAAAAGTTATGGGAAAAATAATACAATGAGATAAAAGGCATCGGATCGTTAAAAGTTGTGGGAAAAATAATACAATGACATAAAAGGCATCGGATCTTTAAAAGTTATGGGAAAAATAATACAATGAGATAAAAGGCATCGGATCGTTAAAAGTTATGGGGAAAATAATACAATGAGATAAAAGGCATCGGATCGTTAAAAGTTATGGGAAAAATAATACAATGAGATAAAAGGCATCGGATCGTTAAAAGTTGTGGGAAAAATAATACAATGAGATAAAAGGCATTGGACTGTTAAAAGTTATGGGAAAATAATACAATGAGATAAAAGGCATTGGATTGTTAAAAGTTGTGGGAAAATAATACAATGAGTTAAAAGGCATTGGATTGTTAAAAGTTGTGGGAAAATAATACAATGAGATAAATGGCATTGGATTGTTAAAGGTTGTGGGAAAAATAATACAATGAGATAAAAGGCATCGGATTGTTAAAAGTTATGGGAAAATAATACAATGAGATAAAAGGCATTGGACTGTTAAAAGTTATGGGAAAATAATACAATGAGATAAAAGGCATTGGACTGTTAAAAGTTATTGGAAAATAATACAATGAGATAAAAGGCATTGGATTGTTAAAAGTTGTGGGAAAATAATACAATGAGATAAAAGGCATTGGATTGTTAAAAGTTGTGGGAAAATAATACAATGAGATAAAAGGCATCGGATTGTTAAAAGTTATGGGAAAATAATACAATGAGATAAAAGGCATCGGATTGTTAAAAGTTGTGGGAAAATAATACAATGAGATAAAAGGCATTGGATTGTTAAAAGTTGTGGGAAAATAATACAATGAGATAAAAGGCATTGGACTGTTAAAAGTTATGGGAAAATAATACAATGAGATAAAAGGCATTGGAGTGTTAAAAGTTATGGGAAAATAATACAATGCGATAAAAGGCATCGGATTGTTAAAAGTTGTGGAAAATAATACAATGAGATAAAAGGCATTGGATTGTTAAAAGTTGTGGGAAAATAATACAATGAGATAAAAGGCATTGGACTGTTAAAAGTTATGGGAAAATAATACAATGAGATAAAAGGCATCGGATTGTTAAAAGTTGTGGGAAAATAATACAATGAGATAAAAGGCATTGGATTGTTAAAAGTTGTGGGAAAATAATACAATGAGATAAAAGGCATTGGATTGTTAAAAGTTGTGGGAAAATAATACAATTAGATAAAAGGCATCGGATTGTTAAAAGTTGTGGGAAAATAATACAATGAGATAAAAGGCATTGGATTGTTAAAAGTTGTGGGAAAATAATACAATGAGATAAAAGGCATTGGACTGTTAAAAGTTATGGGAAAATAATACAATGAGATAAAAGGCATCGGATTGTTAAAAGTTGTGGGAAAATAATACAATGAGATAAAAGGCATTGGATTGTTAAAAGTTGTGGGAAAATAATACAATGAGATAAAAGGCATTGGATTGTTAAAAGTTGTGGGAAAATAATACAATGAGATAAAAGGCATCGGATTGTTAAAACTTATGGGAAAATAATACAATGAGTTAAAAGGCATTGGATTGATAAAGTTAGGAAATAAAATATCGAACAGTTTTTGTTCATGCTCATGTTAAGCAAGGGTTTCTAAATAGGAACATTAGTATTTCAGCACGGTCCGTGTTTTGTATAAGTACTAGAAAGTTAAATTATAATTTAATTTGAAAGAAAAACGTTTGTAAAAATAAAGTGTGTTTAATTTCGCATACATTTATAAAACAAATAGATGTTTATTTTCCCGAATAACTTGAAAATAGAAAGGAACTTTTTTTTTTAAATAGCAACTTTCTTTCTATAAATCCATGTACACATTTTTTGGAAGAAAAATAGCGAACGTTGAAGTGACTTCACAGTCGGCGGCCATTTTGACTGGAAAACTACGCATCTATCATTTAAATTTCTGCATTGTTTAAATGTTTAATTTAAGTTTAAATTAAAGCAAGACTGTCATCTGGGGAAAATTAAATGCATTGTATCGTTAAATATTATGGGGAAAATACAATGATTTAAAAGGCATTGGATTGTTAAAAGTAAGGAAATAAAATATCGAAAAAAAAAATCTTACCTTTAAATTAGAAATGAAACAATAAAAACCGGATGATTTGTTTTTTGTTTGTGTTCAAATCAGGAACTTTGACCGATTTGTATTTCTTTACTAAATTGATCCAAACGTGTTTAAAAAAATAATAGAACGAATAACGTAAGGATATAATAAAAATATTTTAAAATATGACAATTAAAAAATATTAAAAGCTACAAAAACAATGAAATAGTATAATAAAACGTTTTTAATTTTTTAAAATTTCGTTCATTTCGTATGATGAAACATTTTCATATCAAGTTTAGAACGTATTGTCCAATCATAAAACTATGATGAATAACGGTGGTGAATCGAATACGTCTAAGGTATCTGTCCTGCGTTAGTTATATGCTAACGGTTAACAAATATATCAGGCTAGGTCTTTTGTCTAGGTCTTTTTTTCAAAGATTTAGACAAAAGATTTTGAAACATCAGTTGGAGATATTTATTGATTTAAAACCACCTGAACAGTGAGATTTTTTTTCTTACTGGTCTTCCAACTGAAACCAAATTCCCTTCTTTCCTCATTCGTTTCTTAGTTTTTAATTTATCATTCTGACGTTTCCTCTTAGAGGGTCAGACGATAAGGCCTTAAGGAAATTTTGATAATTTCACCTGCCCGTTTTTTTTTTGTTTTTTGGTATTTAAATTAAATTATGTTTCCTCTGAAATTTCTCCTTCCATTTTGCTGTACCAAGAATTTACTTATATATATATATATATATATATATATATATATATATATATATATATATATATATATATATATATACAGGGTGTTCAAAATTTACCGTTACGATATTCTTTTATTTTTTATATTTAACAAATTATCTATATATTTTTATGTTTTTCATGTGTATAAATATAAGCTATATCGCCCGGCTTCCATACTCCTTCTTTGCCTATTAGTCAGGTGTAGAGACACTATCACAGTGAATCGACAAAACACTTAGTGGTAGATCTTGTTTCTTGTCTAGGGCAATGAATGCCGTTCCCCACTCCTGACACATCCCACCCCTCAAAACTGAGCACTTGGGAGTGCTTGAGTACTACACATGCCAGTGCAATTATATTGGGATGACCTTCTTCTGATAGGGTGAGGGTACTGGATTGACAGTTCCTGGCTACTGTTTCCGACTGGTAGTACAGGTGCCCTAACTCCTTGGTAGCGCTTAGAGCGGCTGCTCCATCAACAGTTGTATAATATCGGGATGTTTGTAGTGCCATGTCGCGCATGGAAAGGGACCCTGCACTCATCCCTGATTGCGTTTCCTGAGGCCACAGTCCTAGTTGAAGAAAGGTCATCTAATGGTCTACTTGTGTTGCATGTCTGATACCCTGCATAACCTCTTGTTCAGCTCCCACTTACCTAACTGAAACTCTTTAAAAACATGATGACAGCACAATAAAAAAAATCAGCTTGAACCAGGCCTGGGGTCAAACAAATCCAACTTGCCTCCTCCCTTGAGGCTTGCATTCACTAACATCCGTGGGCTTAGAACTAATTTAGCTGATGTGGAAGCATTTCTCCTAACAAATACCCCGGATATCTTAGCACTAAGCGAGACTAACCTACACTCCTCCATCCCCTCTAACTACTTTAACATGCCGGGCTATCTCCCACTCTGCCGTAAGGACTCTGGCAGACATATGCATGGACTGGGAGTCTACATTCATAACACCCTCCCTCTGACTAGAGAAACAAACCTAGAAACGGACGATCAAGCCTTTATGTGCTTTAGGCTAAAAATACAACATAACATTAGCTACTTTTATTTGCTCTACCGCTCTCCCTCGATCCAGGACTGTACCATAATAAACAAAGTCTCTTACAGCATAGACACAGCACACCTCTTTCGACACTAGCGCACAAGTACATGTATTTGGTGATGTTAATGTTCACCACAAAAACTGGCTTGGATTCTCTACTCACACAGATGCAGCGGGCAGCTCAACACATAGTTTCGCTATATCTGACTCCTTATCACAAATGGTTACGTTTCCAACCCGTTTCCCTGACCAGCAAGAACAACACGCATCACTTCTAGATCTGTTTCTGACCACAGCCCACTCGGGAACGCTGATCATGCAGTGATAATGGTCGAAATTGCCCTAAACTCTAGTCCCAAAACTGAAGAGCCAGTGCTCAAAACAGCGAAATATTATAAAAAGGCTGACTGGAAAGGCATCAGAGATCTTATCAGAGATGCCCCATGGGGAAATATTTTTTCTCTTCCTGCTGAACAGTGCGCAGACGAGACCACTGAATGATTCAAAACAGCAATTGAAGCATAAGTTCCCATGCGGAAATTTTATAGCAAGCCCCACTCTCCCCAATTGTTTACTTCGACTTGCGCAACTGTAATTGCTCAAAGGCAGCATGCATACCGCAGATTTAACCGACATAAGTCCAGTTCAAACAAACAGAAGTATATAGAAGCTAGAAGTAACGTTAAGAAAGAAATAGCGACAGGTAAGAGAGAATTTACTGAAACCACTAAAAACGCATCAAAGCACAAAAATGAAGAACTCGTGACTTCTGGAAAATCTACAACAGTGTAATAAATAATGGGCAACAACAATTCTCCCGCTAACCAACAATCACGAGGTTGTTTGCTCAGCAACCGACAAAGCTAATATGCTTGCTAGCCGGTTTGCCTCAAACTTCACACTGGACCCTTCCAACCACCACCTGTCTGACTTTCCTTTGTGGACAGACGCCACGCTAGACGATCTAAAAATCACCCCTGCTCAGGTGCATGCTATCATAAAAAAACTTGACACTTCAAAAGCATGTGGACCTGATCTCATCCCAGCTGTGCTATTAAAAAAGTGCTCAGCCGAAGTAGCTCCAGTTCTCTCCAAACTCTACAATAAATGTCTTAATAAATCTTGCTTTCCGGGCTGTTTAAAAACTGCTTCTGTGGTACCAGTATTCAAGAATTCTGGCGAAAGAACTGACCCATCAAATTATCGCCCCATTAGCCTTCTCCCAATATTATAGACCTTAATTAACCATGCTCTAGTTCATCACCTTACAGATGCTAAACTTCTGACTGACAAACAATATGGATTTAGACAAGCCCGTTCCACAGCAGACATCCTCACTGTAATCTCTGAACGTATATACCATTCACTGGAGAAAGCGGGGGAGGGCAGAGCGGTAGCTCTAGATATATCTAAGGCTTTTGACAGGGTATGGCATGAGGGTCTCCTCAGGAAAATTAGATCATACGGTATCACTGGTAGAATACTTAACATAATTAAATCCTTCTTAGATAAGAGAAAAATCCAGGTTGTCCTCCACGATCGTACATCTAAACAATATGATATAAATGCGGGAGTGCCTCAGGCATCTATCTTTGGACCTCTATTGCTACTAATATTTATTAATGACTTCCCCGACAAAACTGCCTCTGAGATGGGTATATATGCTGATGACACCACACTCTATAACAGGCATGACAGGAAAACAAATGAACACATAACTAAAAAAAAATGGCAAAAACACTAGAGGATGACCTCCAATCTGTAGTGGAATGGGAACAAAAATGGATGGTCACATTCAATGCTCCCAAGACTAAACTGGTTTCCTTCAATAATTACAAAAAACCTTCTCTGCCACCAATAGCAATGGCCAGTGACTCCCTATCTGAGAGTACATCTTTCAAACTGCTTGGCCTAATGTTCACTGGAAACATGAGTTGGAACAATTAAATTGAAAACATTGCCAGGGCCGCTGCGAAGAAAGTAAGCTCTCTCTACCGTGCTATAAACCTACTCACACCTGAAAATATCCTGTACCTCTATAAGGCCACCATTCGCCCATGTATGGAATATTGCTGTCACATTTGGGCTGGTGCATCTGCTGCTAGTCTCTCGCTCCTAGACACTTTTGTTGCTAAAGGAATGTTTGTAGTTCAAAAAGATTTGTTTTGTATCTCAGTATGGAACAACCATCAATCCGGTAGAAACTATATTTGCATTGCCAAAAATTGTGCGGTTCGTAGTTTTTGATGGTTGGTGTAGTTACGTCTTGTTTTCGCATTGGGATGTTGACATTTTATTGCAATGCATTCGGATTCATATTTCAGAAAAACGTGTACAAATCTCGACAGATAAACAACTTTTAAAGCAAAAGATTAAATCATATTTTTTAAACAAAAAATTTTTGACTATAAAGATGCAAAAGTAAAAATAAAATCGTTTTTATTAATAACAAATTATACAAAAATCGTTTTTATTAATAACAAATTATACAAAAATCGTTTTTATTAATAACAAATTATACAAAAATCGTTTTTATTAATAACAAATTATACAAAAATCGTTTTTATTAATAACAAATTATACAAAAATCGTTTTTATTAATAACAAATTATACAAAAATCGTTTTTATTAATAACAAATTATACAAAAATCGTTTTTATTAATAACAAATTATACAAAAATCGTTTTTATTAATAACAAATTATACAAAAATCGTTTTTATTAATAACAAATTATACAAAAATCGTTTTTATTAATAACAAATTATACAAAAATCGTTTTTATTAATAACAAATTATACAAAAATCGTTTTTATTAATAACAAATTATACAAAAATCAAGCACAAAATCATTAAATGTTGAAAAAACAATTTAACTGATGAGACATTCTGACATGAACAAAGTTATGCAAATGTTTTTTTTACATAATTTACAAAGCTATCAGCTGTATTTTATGAGACGGTCTAGAGTATGAGTTCGATATATTTAAAAGGTGGCTTCTACACATGTTTGGTCTTGGCTGGTTAGCTAAGTATTCTCTTTCTACCCATATGGTTGATCAGCTGTTAGTGAACGTTAAAATGCCCGCGTGTAGACCGTTCATTTAGTTCGCAGGCACCATCTTTCAGAATCTCAGCTTCGACTGCAGAAACAGTCATCACTTTTCGAGCTGAAGTTTTTCCAGTCTATTTTAGCTCCTTGTCAATAAAGGCTTAACATGTCTTGTCGGCCTCGACCTTTACTTTGATTATACCTGTAGCAGCAGCAGCAGCCGAAGATTCTCTTCTTGTGGATGAAAAGCAATGACATTCATATGATGATGATGATCGAGTTGACGTGTTATCTGCCATAATTGAAGGAGAAAATTGTGTGACTGGTTGTAAGAATGAGGTTGAAACAATATTTTTGTAATAAAACGAAATATATCGTCACTTCTGTTGTTAAAGGAATGTTTTTAATTAAACTACATTTGTTTTGTATCTCCGTATGGAACAACCATCATTCCGTTAAAAACTATATTTACGTTGCCAAAAATTGTACGGTTCGTAATTTTCGTGGTTGGTGTAGCTACGTTCAGTTTGAGCATTGGGATGTCGACATTATACTGTAATGCATCCGAATTCAACTATCATAAAAAAAACGTGTACAAATTCGACAGATAAACAACTTTTAAAACAAAACATTAAATCATATTTTTTACACAAAAATTTATTGACTATAAAAATGTAAAAGTAAAAAAAATAATTGGTCGTTTTTATTAATTAAAAATTATATAAAAATGAATCACAAAATCATTTAATGTTGAAAAAACAATTTAACTGATGGGACATTCTGACATGAACAAAGACATATATAGCAAACAACGAACTCGTTTGGTATTTCTAAGTCGTAGTTAATCATCTCCATGTGAAAGGAGGAAATAATGCCCAGGATTATGCAACTCATGACACTCAGACAAATTATATCTCATTTCAACAAGCAAAACTTCTTTTAATTTATACCTCATTTCAACAAACAAAGCCTTAATTTGCCATAATAATGATAACACGAAACATGTATGTTATAAGTACACAGACAATGAACAGATACTACGCTTTCATTTTATTGTTCTGTCTCGAAATGCATATACATTTCATGGAAACGTATGCAAAAATCGATAGTCAAATCAACTACTTTCAAAACAATTTCCAAACAACCAAAACACTAAAACAGTATTTTAAACACGAATTTATTAACGATGAAAAAAGCTTAAAACCTATTAAAAACACACACACACACACACACAAACAATTGATTCTGAGAAGATTTAACATATTTAACCATTTAACGTATAATATTGAACTAGCGGCACATTTTCCGTTTAGTTGTACAAATATCCATGAACCCTGTAATCATGAAAAGTTATTCTGGTGCAAGTCTATTATTGGGCCGAAAATGAAGTCGGTTACATGGAAAATCTGCAAAAAAACAGTATAACGTACGTACTTGTCATTGCATGTACATGTCATATTCCAAAAATCACGTAAATCGATCAAGTAGTTTTTTTTTATTTAAGAAAATCAAATATTAAAGCACAGTTAATCGAGAATAAGTCGAGCGCCATGTTGGATCGACACTATGTCAGCTAACGCCACCTAACAGCCAAATGCGATCCACGGATCAAAGAAGGGGGAGATAATCGCCTTTTTTTTCATGTCCGCTTAAAGTCTATTAAAAAAAAACTGATTCGGACATGAAATCAGTATTTGAAATTATTAATTTGTTGACTCTTAGGAAAAGAAGTCGTTGTCTTATTTTATCAGTTTATATTTTTTTTTCATTCCAAATAAATAACTGATTCGGACATTTTATTCCAAATAAATAACTGAATCGGACATTCCTAAAAAGGAAAAGAAGTCGTTATTGTTACTTTATTAATTTGTATTTGTAATAGGAACAAGTTTGTTTTCGGCATTTCAGGAAAAAATAAATAAATAAATAAATAAATATGTCAATTATCTCCCCCTTCTTTGATCCGTGTGGATCGCATTTGGCTGTTAGGTGGCGTTAGCTGACATAGTGTCGATCCAACATGGCGCTCGACTTATTCTCGATTAACTGTGCTTTAATATTTGATTTTCTTAAATAAAAAAAAAACTACTTGATCGATTTACGTGATTTTTGGAATATGACATGTACATGCAATGACAAGTACGTACGTTATACTGTTTTTTTTTGAAGATTTTCCATGTAACCGACTTCATTTTCGGCCCAATAATAGACTTGCACCGTTATTCTTTACGTTCGACACTGGTATCGCTTTATGTAAACAGACATTTGTTTATGGTATATTAGAAATGTCTTACAAACTTGAAATGGGTAAAATTTAATCACGCTATTATTTCAAATGTAATAATGTAATTAAAATTTAATTTAAATAAACCACGTTGTTTAATAAATAAAAAAGAAAGAATACAAGATGAAGTTTTAAAATGATTAAATGTGTTTTATTTTATAATTTATAATTAAAAACATTAAGCAATACAAATTAAAATTTTGGGTACTTATTTATTTTTGGTACCGTGCTGAAATAATAATTTTATTATTCTGAAAGCCATTCTTAACATGGAAACTGAAGGGTGTTTTGTAACTATTCTGTGCTTCCACATTACAATTGAATTTTCAAAAAATATTGTCAAACTTGAATTTAACATGAAAAAAAAAACTATTAAAGAAAGCGCGGTATCAAAAATGCATAAGCACTGAAGTTTGGTTTAATTTAATTTTCCTATTAAAGTTTAATTTATTCACGTTATTATTGAAAATGTAATCATTACATGTTGTTTAATGCAAGATAAAGTTTTTAAATTTTGGGTATTTATGTATTTTTTTGTTCTGTGTTGAAATAATAATGTTATTTTGAAAGCCACTCTTTATATGGGGAGGGTGTTTTATAACTATTCTGTGCTTCAGCCTTACAGTTTAATAATAAAAAAAGATCCCATTTAAAGTTTGTGAAACATTTCTAAAAACCCATAAACAAACTAATGTTTTCGTTAAGCGATACCAATGTCGAACGTAAAGAGTCCCTTTTAATACTTACAGGGTTCGAGGATATTTGTACAACTAAACGGCAAATTTGCCGAACCAGTTATTTACTTGAGGGGGCACTCTCACCTGAAAAAAAAAAAAAAAAAAGGCGGATGAAAACTAGTGAGCCCCCCCCCCCCCCCGTAAAGAAATACGCTAATGATTATTTTTTCCAAATTTTTTTCATAATCTGGTTAATTAGTGTCCAATCAATAATAATCAAGTGAAAAAAATTTCAGAACACCTATCAGTATACAAATTACGCATGGGGTGGTGGTTGTCCAACTCTGCCCCCCCCCCCCAAAAAAAAACATGTTTTGAACAAATTAAATTTTTACGGGTTTGTATACATAGATTCGAAAAAGTTGTCAAAAAACAAATATATAACAAATAAATGTTATCAAAGGCAAGATAAGTTACTTTTCTACCAACTGGATATATTTTTCGTGTTTTTATTCAATGTAACATGTTTATTCAGCTCGAAAACCATACAGTGTTTACCGATGTATTGGAACATTCAAGATGGCCTTATTCTCTCTTTAACACGGTAAGTGTGGGAAAAGATGTGATAAATAAAAAACCGGATAAAATGCTGTTAAAAACTTGCTCAATATATGTTACCGTGACATAGGTTGACATTCGGCGGGGTTTTAATAGTATTTTGTATAGTTTTTTTTAATTTATAACACCTTTTTCCATACTTACGGTGTTAAAGAGGGTGTGAGACGCCATCTTGAATTTTCCAATACATACATCGCCGATCGGTAAACACTGTATGTTTTTCGAGCTGAATAAATATGTTACATTGAATAAAAACACAAAAAATATACCCAGTTTGGCAGAAAAGAAACTTATCTTGTCTTTGATAACATTTATTTGTTATATATTTGTTTTTTGACAACTTTTTCGAATCTATGTGTACAGTAATACAAACCCATTTTTACTTTTTATTTTTAATAAAAAATAAGTATAAAAACAAACATAGAATGATAGGCGCTCCCTCGAATATGATGCCTACGATGCATATTTCGCTATGGGGGCCTCATTCGTGTATGTCAGCAAAAAAAAAAAAAAAAAAAACAATAAAAAAAAAACAAAAAAAAAACAGAAGCAGCGTTGACTTTACTGAGTAGTGGTGTCCCAGCTATTTGAAGTCAACTACTTTCCTTTCAAAGAGGAGTTAATGCTTGTGCTTGGGAATGTGCGATTCATGATAAGTGAATCCTTTGTGTATCTCCGCCATATTGATGATAATGCGAAACATGGTGGGATCTTTCTATCGATCCGGTAAATATCTCACTGCTGATGCTATTCTCTATCTATATAAGAGCCAGGTACGTCCAAGGATGGAATACTGTTGCCACATCTGGGCAGGAGCTGCTAGAAAGAACTTGTCCTGCCTTGATAGAGTTCAAAATAGACTTCGTAGCCTCGTAGGAGATGTCCTTTTCTCCTCCTTGCAACCTCTATCTCACAGAAGAGATGTTGCGAGTTTGTCTCTGATGTATCGTTATTTTCATGGAAAGTGTTCGACTGAGCTTCAATCTATGGCCCCCCTCGCCAAACTTTCACAAGAAACACTCGTCTAGCTGTAAACACTATCAATAATTCCCCCCCCACTCTTTATCTGTGCCTAAACCTAAACGTACATTCCATGAACAAAGCTTCTTTCTTAGAACTGTACTGCACGCCTGTAGAATTGTCTTCCGTTTTCCTGCTTTCCGACTGACTACAATATGGTTGTGTTCAAGTCTAAAGTAAATAAGTTCTTGATGAGCCGTTCCATATAAGTTATCAAATTTACCAAATTTTCATTACTAATGATCACTATATTGTCCAATTTCTACTGTACACTCTTTAACCCTTATCCTTGAGTGGCCTCTGGGCCTTGATAATGTGGTGATGGTGATGCCTATGTAAAAAAAAAACAAAAACAAAAAAACATGTCTGACGTTAACGTAAGAAGCAAAAAACAGGACAGTTATTGCAAATTTAATCAAATCAGGTTTGATAAAAAAATAAGTTGAAACTTTCATAATGTAATCATGTGATTACAGCTTAATTTATTTGTCCAAATCTTTTTTTTTTTTTTTTTTTTGTCATTTGACTGACTTCGCTGTTTTTCCAATTCGTTCGTTTTATTTTAGTTGTTTATGTGAAATATTCAGTTTTGTATTTTTTTTTTTTATATATATATATATGAGGATTATTTGGGTTATTCGGACTACTGTTAAAAATGTTGGTCAATGAAAAAAATAAATCACAATAAAATAAATTACAAGGAGAAATTTACAAATGAAAATCCCAACAGGCTTTAACCATTGACAAATATAATCTAAACTTGATAGAAAAAACGCACACTTAAGTAATGAATAAATATTTTTACACGAGAAACAAAATAATGATTACACCGTTTTACGATGAACATAAGTTCTTTGTTCTGAAGCAGTTGAATTTCTCTTTAAATAATTTCACGTTTGAATCGTGTATTTTTATCTTTTAGTTTGCATTTTTTAAAAAATATTTCATATATTTTGTTTCTTAATGAATTGGACACACAAAACAAAAATCCTATCAATTTACTAAACAAAACCATAACAAGCAAATTTTATGTTTTGAACACAAAAGAAAAAGAAAAAAACGAATACATCCCTTTTCTTTTTTCGTATTGAATTCTGGGAATGAAAGGTATGGTTTTTTTTTTTTTTTTTTTTTTTTTTTTTTACACTTATAATATTATGATAATCTGAAACATTAAAACAAGTCACGTTTTTTTTTTTTTCAGCAGTTGATTTCCTTTTTAAATAATTCCACGTTTAAATAGTGTTTTTCATCTTTTGATTTTGATTCTTTTATATTTTCATATATTTTATTTCTTAATGAATTGGATACACAAATGAAAAGTTGTATCAATTTGCTAAAGAAATCTTAAAAACAAAAAACATTTTCTGTTTTGAAAAAAAAAAAAAAAAATCGAATTCAGTCCACTTTCCTTTCGTACTGAATTCCTGTAATGCAATAAACGTAAGGTTTTGTAAAACACCTTTTAAAGCTTCCATTCAATAACTTTTAAAATAATCATTATAATAAGTTTATTTATTTCTTCGTATTGCATTCTACGAATGAAAGGAACGTTATTTGTTTCTGTTTTCATAGACTTTTAACAAATTTACACGCATTAACTTATTATATAACATGAAACATTGAATAAAAATAGTGTATTTTTATTGCAATCCAATAACACAAAATATCGACTTCTTTATAACAAACGCGAATAAAAATATTATTCAGTCATTTAGATTTAGTAAAAAAATTGTTATTTCTGAGAAAAAAAACCCCCAAAAAACACAATAATTTAATTCAAAATTACTCGATTCTTAGGCAACGGAGCAATGAGCATAGAAAATGTTTGTTTTTTTCCGATATTTAATTGTTTTAAGATTTTGTGGGGCTTTTTTTCCGTCTGCACTTACTTATTACGTTGTTAGAGAATTCTCTGTGATTTTTTAAAAATCCATTATCCAATATTTTAGATTTTAGAATGGGGATCATTTTCTTTTTATAAAAGTTTACATAAAATTACCACTTATTTATTAGTCATCACCAATTAACAGAAACTTAATTTAGAAAAAATATTGATACGTATTTACAATGTTAACGACCGTTAAAAAATAAATAAATGTTTTTTTTCCCCCATTGGAATTAAAAATTCGAAGAAAAATAAAAAAAAACACACCCAAAAAGTACTATAATGTATTTTTTTTTTTTTTTGTAATTGCAAAAAAAAAAAAAAAAAAATACATTATAGTACTTTTTGGGTGTGTTTTTTATTTTTTGTCCTACGTAGTTTTTAATGCGGCTTACAAAAACATAAGCTGCAAACATTTTTATGTTCTTCATTCTTTTTTGGGGGAAGGAGTCAATCGTAGACTTGTGTGGCTTAACAGGTGCTTGTGCAGTTTAATTAACAACTATTCCGTAAGTAACGCACCAACATTTAACGATTAGAATATATTTTAACATTTATAGGAGATTTTGCTGTTTTCTGTTTACATTGGAGGAGGAGGTAGGGAGGCACGCGCGCCCCAACACCACCCCTGCCTCCTCTATTCACATGCAGTAGCAAAACGCTCCCATCTTCAAATTTTAAATTGTCCGCCAATAAACAAAAATTAATTTTATGTTCTTTACCCCTCTCCCCCCAACACTTGGAGTGCTTTTCTTCTTTTTCATATAATTTTAAATGTTCCACAAAAGATTCGTACGCCATGTGAAAAGGCAGTTTGATATGTGAAGGCACATTCAACAGCCATCATTTATCTCACTGTGTGCTCACACGTAGCGTAAACGAAAGCTGTAAAATGGTTGGAAGTAGTTCGTGGGTTCAGGGGTTAATACCATGCAAACGTTAAATTTACCCCGGGTTTGATTATCGGATTTGTTGTTAGCGACCCCGATTACTTCTAAAAAACAAAACAAATTAGAGTGGTCGGTGTTCTATTACATGAAAAACAAAAGAAAATACGATGACCCTTTTTAAATACTAAATATGAATTTAATATTAATTTTTTTAAAGCTGACAACGATATTTATTATGGTATCTTTTGTTTATTAATTTCTTAATAATGTTATTTATTAATTTGTTAATAATGTTTATGCATGTGATTGAGAAATAAAGAATTCCTAGACATTTTCTTCTTTCCTAATTCTTTCTTTCTTTTTACCATATTTTGTTCTATTAATCCCATGTTTAAAATTAATTTCCATGTAAACAATAGTGTTACTGGTCGAGCGGTTAAATTTAAATAGTGTGAAAGTATTTTGCAAATTTCTATCACGACAACACATTTGACTGTGATTGTAACAAAACGGTTGCACAGAATTCACTTTTAGAAAGTCCGTCTGTTTCTGCTGTTGTAAAAATCCTCGGGGTTTTGTGTATATGCAACACTGCAATTGCAGATATCATTTGACATCTTTTTTGCATAGATTGCATGGGGTGCACATTGACTAAATTAAACTTTTGATAGGATTACGATTTTATTCAAGTCTTTCAAAGGACTAACTTATTTTTAGCAAGAATAGTACGTTTTTTTTAATGTCTTGAATACTTGTATATTTTCTTAAAGTTCATATATGACATGTTTGTGCTTTATGAAGACCGTCTAAAAAATCTTCAGTGTAACTTTTAATTCTGACCTTAAATTTTCCTTCCCAGTCATTGGAGTTTCGACTTTTTGACAGAACGTGTTTATGGGTCGATCCTACAAGTTGACTTCTGGCATAAGATCGGTTACAAAAATATTACTTTTCACAAAGATTTTTAATTTCTTTGTGGTATCGATAAATATCACTTTTAGTGATTAATTAACCTTCAAAATTCTCGACCCAGACATCGTTGTTTTACAAAAGATTAGCATAGTACGTTTATTTAAGTTCCTCTATGTATGCAAATTTATGATCGATAAGTATAATCAAAAATCTAACTGAAGCTACACTTTATTATTTTATATATGCTCTAGCACATATTTCCGTGTATTTGTCTCGTCTTTTTTTTCTGGTGTGTTGTACTCGGTATCACATTTTGTTTGTTGCCATTCAATGTGAACTTTTATTTTCAATTTTGTTGCAAATCAGAAGTATTTGTGCGGTATGGACAATTTTTTGTTGGTGTGGCAAACAAGAAACAATTGTGTTGTTAAAATGAATTCATTGTTCTACCACATGGATATCGAGTTGTTACTTTGTTTTGTACTTGTTATAATGAACTCATTGCTATACCGTGTGAATATCGAGTTGTTAGTTTATTGTGTATTAGTTAAAATGCATTCATGAATATACCACGTGGATATCGAATTGTTAGTTTGTTGTGTATTTGTAAAAATGAATTCATTGCAATGCCACGTGATTATCGAGTTGTTTGTTTGTTGTGTATTTGTTAAATAAATTCATTACTATACCACATGGATATCTCGTTGTTAGTTTGTGTATTCGTTTTAATGAACTCATTGCTATACCACGTGAACATCCAGTTCATAGTTGTGTATTTGTTAATATGAATTCATGGCTATATTCCATGAATATCGAGTTATATCTTTGTTGTTTTGTTTAAAATGAATTCATTGCTATACCACGTGGATATTTAGTTGTTACTTTGTTATGTATTTGTTAAAATAAATTCATTGCTATACCTCGTAGATTTAGAGTTCTTAGCTTGTTGGGTTATTGTTAAAATGAATTCATTGCTATATCACGTGAATATCGAGTTGTTAGTTTGTTGTGTATTTGTTAAAATGAATTCCTTGCTATACCACGTGGATATTGAGTTGTTAGTACGTTGTGTATTTATTAAAGTGAATTTATTGCTGTACCACGTGAATATCGAGTTGTTAGTTTGTTGTGTATTTGTTATAATGAATTCATTGCGATACCACATGGATATGGAGTTGTTAGTTTATGTATTTGTTAAATGAATTCTTTGCAATACCACGCTAATATAGATTTGTTAGTTTGTTTTGTATTTGTTAAAATAAATTCATTGCTATACAACGTGAATATCGAGTTGTTAGTTTGTTGTGTACTTTATAATGAATTCCTGGCTATACCACATGGATATCGAGTTGTTAGTTCGTTGTGTATTTTTGAAAATTAATTTATTCCTTTAGCACATTAATATCGAGTTGTTAGTTGTGTATTTATTCAAATGAATTTATTATACTACGTGAACATCGAGTTGTTAGTTTGTTGTGTAGTTAAAATGCATTCATAGCTCTACCACATGAATGTCGAGTTGTTAGTTTATTTTGCATTTGTTATAGTGAATTTCCTTGCAATACCACATGAAGATTGCATTGTTAGTTTATTGTGTATTTATTATAATTAATTAATTGCTATACCACATGAATATCGAGTTGTTAGTTTGCTGTGCATTTCTTTAAATGCATTTATTGCTATACCACGTTGATATCAAGTTATTTGTTAGTTGTGGATTTCTTAAAATGAATTCATAGCTATACCACGTAGATACGGAGTTCTTAGTTTGCTGTGTATTTGTTAAAATGAATTGGTTGCTATACCCCGTGGATATCAAGTTCTTAGTTTGTTCTGTATTTATAAAAATGATGTCAGTGCTATACCATGCGGATATCGAGTAGTTCGTTTGTTGTGTATTTGTTAAAATTTATTCATTAAATTAAATTAATTCATTGCAATACCGCGTTAAGATCGAGTTGATAGTTTGTTTTGTATTTGTTAAAATGAATTCATTGCTATATCACATGAATATCGAGTTGTTAGTTTGCTGTGTATTCATTGAATTCATTATTTTACCACGTGTATATCAACTTATTAGTTTTTGTATCAATCAAAATGAATTCTTTGTAATACTACAAAAATATCGAGTAGGTGTTTTGTTTATTTATTTATTTATTAAAATGATTTCATTGCACTACTACAAGAATATCGTGTTGTTAGTTTCTTTTATACTTATTATCCCGAATTCAGAGGTATACCACGTAATATCGAGCTGTTACTTTGTGTATTAGTTAAAATGAATTCATAGCTATACCAGATGAATATCGAGTTATTAGTTCATGTAATAGGTAAAATGAATTGATAGCTATACCAGATGAATATTAAGTTGATAGTTTGTTGTGTATTTGTTAAGATGAATTCATTGCCATGCCACGAAAAAATCGAGTTGTTAGTTTCTTGTGTATTTGTTAAAATGAATACAGAGCTATTGGTTTTTTATGCATTTGTCAAATTGAATTCATTGCTATACCACTTTAATACTCAGTTGTTAATCTGTTGTGCATTTGTTTCAATTAATTAATTGCTATACCACATGAATAGCGGGTTGTTAGTTGGTTGTGTATTTGTTAAAATGAAATAATTGCTATACCACGTGAAAATCGAGTTGATACTTTGTTTTGTATTTGTAAAAATGAGTTCATTCCTATGCCACATTAATTTCGAGTACTTAGGTTTTATGTATTTTTAAAACGAATTCATTGTAAGAAACATGAATATGGAGTTGGTAGTTTGTTGTGTAACATTGAGGTGTTTTAAATTTGTCTTGTTTAGAATTCATATCGCTAGTTGTGAGAACCCATTAACATTATGTTTTCCATCATTAATATTTATCATCGTCGCCAGTTATTTTAGCCCTAAGAAAGTTAAAGATAAAACATTCATTATACGTTCATGGATAAATCTTAGAATAAATAGATTCATAAATTAGAAATTACATAAGAAAAAACTAAAAATATAAACAAATAAAAACAATAATTATTGAATTTTACTGCCGCTTTTCCAAACAAATTAGTGTGTATTGGAGCGCTATATGACCTTATAAGAAAATATCGATATTTTTTATAATGTATATTTTTATATCAAGTATATGTTTGTGGAAGGCAGAAACAATTGTATGCAATAAATATTGTTTATGTCGTTCTGGACTCATTATCTCTTTGTAGCAGGTTTACAGAACATTAAGTTTTATATATATATATATAAGAACAAGTAGTTAATAAAACATGTTAAAACACTTGGAAAATAGTTAAAACATATTAAATTTTAAAAAAGAAACACTAAATAAGTGGATAGTCCTTAATCCGCGGAGTTCTAAAAGATACATTCCTTATCATCAGAGGGTAGGATTTAGCAAAATGCGGGATCGGATTTTGCTTACAAAAGTATTTGGTGAAACTACAAGTAAGTCATAGATTTTACTTGATAAAAAGTGGAGTAGAGGGAATAGTGTGAATAAAAAATTATTTCACGTGAAGGGTAAAATATTCAATGACGGTAAAATCCAAAAATGCAGAACCCAAGAAAGTTAATTTAATTTTCATTCGCACAAGTAAAATCCACGAGAATCGCGTAATTAGAAGATGATCCAAACTAATCCAAAAAGCTGAAATCCGTGTAATAATTCACAAATAAATACAAGGAAAAAGGGAATGAATTCCTATAATATTATTAAAAGAAAGATAAAACGTGCGTAAGAAAATGGATGGAAGAAATTTAAAATTCGGCTGTTGAGAAAATAAACTGAATTAATTTTAAATTAGAAAAGCAAATGTCAAAATGACCCACACAAAATGACGTTAAAGGCGCCAAAATTAAGCAAAAAGGGGGGGGTCAACTGAAATGTACAAATTATTATTTAAGAACTAAATTATCAGCAGGAGTTATGAAAGGACACCAAATGAAATAAGAAGAAAGAAAAATACACATGTTTATGCAGACCTACATACATATGAATACATACAATTACACACACACACACACACACACACACACATATATATATATACAACAAACACACATACACACATACATACATACATACACACATACATGCATACATACATACATACATACATAAGTAAATAGATGAATAAAAAGTTCAAAGGAGAGATGATGGCCGGTATCTGCAAATCCCAGATAAAGCAAGTAAATATATACGTAAATGCATCTCGTAAAATATAAGTAAACATACATGCAGAATATAAACGTGTAGGTAGATTGATATATTTTATAGATAAGAGTATTAAAGCGCTAAAACGGAAAAAGCAGATGAAATCTGGCCAAACAAGGAAGAAATAAAGAATTACAATAAAAATTATACAGTTATAACATATTAAGAAAGTATCTAGAAAAAAATGATAATGTTATAGAAAAGAATATATATATCTGAAAGGTTAAATTAATAGCTATGTAATTTCAAATTTACCATAATTAAACTTGGACTTATGTTTGCAGAAACAGATCAGCTCGTGTTCAGAGTTATTATATTGCTACTATGAGGGGAGTAATGATAGTTATAATAAGAGGCGACATGACTTAGAGCCTGGAGTGTAAGACTTACCTTTTTTAGGATAGTCCATTTGATTGAGAAGGGGGTATTGTTAGAATTAAGTTTTTTAATTAAAGTAGTTAGAGAAGTTCCTTGGTTATTATTAGAATTTTGGTTGTTAAAAGAAGAAATATGGTTTTATATTCTTTTCTTAATTAATGTTGAAGTAACGCCGATATATGTATGTACTTTATTAAAACCTCGAGGTCTGAAATTAATATTAATTTGCTGATTCCTATTAGGGGAATAGTTTGAATTTTGTTGATTGTGTTGAACAAAGGGTGAGACAATGATTGTACGAGGACTGATTTGGAGGGGATAATGAATGTTGATAGTGTTAAAATGGCTGTTATGAGAAATATTATTATTCTCATTATTATTATTATTATTATTATTATTATTATTATTGCTAGTTGTATTATTGTAGATGGAGGGGCTTCTTGTGTGGTATATTGGATTAGTAACTATATCAGATGGAGGATGGGACCAGGTATAACTAGAGGACAAAATATTAGTGTCTATTGGAGGATTGCGTTATAGCTCTGCAATTGTGCATGAATATATAACATCTTTATGGATGCAATCATTATTGTGTGGGCAAAGATGTTTGTTATTAAAATTACAATTAGTTTTGGGTTTAATTGGGAAAGGGATTTTTTGGGCTGATTTAATTTTTGTTATTAGATGTTAAGATTCTTTGTGCTAAATTAGGCACAATGGAATAAGTAATCCATATTTAGTTTTTATTGAAAAGAACAATATCTGTGGGTATTTGAAAGAGTTTTGTACAATATTGAAGAAGTCCTTAGATATATTAGTTTTGACATTTACACTAAATGGACGATTAAACCAAATATTTTTTTCTCCTAGTGCGGCTGGTTAGGTTAGGGGTATTACAATTAGTAGTTTGGTTTGGATTATATATGTAGACTGGTTCATTGCTATTGATAGAGATCTTGTTTTTTAACTGGTTTCTTGCGAGTTTTATATATTTATATATATATATACCCCACATATATATATATATATATATATATATATATATATATATATATATATATATATTTACCAGTGGTGAAAAAACCGGACTAGAGTGCTCAATGTGTAGCCGGAGCAGTATATAGGAAGTTTATTACTGTGAGTCCAGAATGAGTTATACATATTGTTTCGGCTAGAGGAAGATCCTCAAAGAGAGGAAATATCCAACTAGGATCGTCAGAATTCATAAATGGACTAAGTTATAATATCAAATAAGAATGGAAAAATCGTAGATGAAGGGGAGTTAAAAAAGAAGGGGGGAGTGAAAGGGAGAGGACGTTAGAATTTAAAGTAGTAGGAGTGTATATAATAAGAGAGGCGGTTTATAATTAAATATTAATTATGTGTTAATTCTTATATACGTTTTTTTATAACGGTTTAAAATTAAAAGACTCTATTCTTATTTATAACGGCATAAGTAACAGTTAATTTAAAGGATCACCATGGCAACAGGTTGGAGAGTTAATGTTAGTGGGCATGGTGTGGTGGGAGGAGGAAAGAACGGGTTGTAAATGGGGTTTAAAGTGATTTAGCCGGGCGGTGAGAGATTGAAAAATATTTATTGTTTATTATTTATAAAAAAGGAAAGAAAAAGAGAAGGAAAAATACGAGGATAAATTAATGAATTATATGTTACAGGTTTATTTTGATAGTATAATGCTAGGTAAAAATATCAGTAAGTTACTAAAATAAATTAAAAAATTAAGGAATTGTTTATGATAAATAATATAAACACACATACACACACATAAATACAAATACACGAATACATCTGTACAATGTACGGAGACAACTCAATGGGGGGGGGAGAACACATGCCTAAGTATATATAAAAACACAAAAACGTAAACATAAATATATATATATATACATACATATACAAGCATATATATATAAGATATACATACACGCACACACACACACACACACACACACACACACACACACACACACACACACACACACACACATATATATATATATATATATATATATATATATATAAATTAGCCGGGCAGGTAGAAATTATACGTTACAGGTTTATTTTAATAAAATAAAATAGGTGAGAATTTCAGTAACAAGCTTAAATAATAGATTAATAAAATGAAGGAAAAGTTTATGATAAGTAAACAACATCCATACACAAATACAAACACACGCATACATATGTACAGCATATGCTCATACGTCAATGGGGAAGAGCACATGCCTGAGTATATATATATATATATATATATATATATATATATATATATATATATATACATAAATACGTAAATATACACACCTATATACATATACACATACATATACACATATATATAGATACACATACATACAAATACACACACATACATACACATATATATATATATATATATATATATATATATATATATATATATATATATATATATATATATATATAAATTAGCTGGGAGGGGAGGGATTGAAAAATATTTTATAATTATTTATGATTTATTAATTTATTAATTTTCGGGCGTTGTAGTTGAAAGAAAGAGAGAAGGAAAATAGGAGGATAAATTAATGAATTATAAATTACAGGTTTATTTTAATAATATAGAAATATCTAATAATATCAGTAAGTTAATCAAATAATAAATTAATAAAATTATTAGGAAAATGTTTATGATAAGTGAATAAAACACATACACACAAAATACACACATACACAAAAACACATGTAGAAGATACGCTCACAAATACAAATACGCATATATACACATACACACACATATATACACTACATACATATATATACATATTAAATACATATACACATATACAGATATATAAATTAACCGGGCAGGGAGAAATTGAAAAAAAATATTTTTTTGTTATTATTTATAATTTTTTGAATTGTCGGGCGTTAAGTTGAAAGAAAGAAGGGGAAAATAGGAGGGTAAATAGGTGAATTATACGTTATAGGTTTATTTTGATAAAATAAAAATAAGTAAGAATATCAGTAAGTTAATTAAATAATAAATAAAAAATTAATATAATTATTAAGAAAATGTTAATAATAAGTAAATAACAAAAACACACAAATACATACACAGGAATACACATGTACAAAATATGTACACACATCAATGGGGGAGGAGCATGTGCTTGAGTATATGTACATACACAAATACGTAAATATATGTAAATAAGCTTCGTGTTAAAAATATGATAATTATTATTGAGAGAATTAGTGAGAGGTAAATATAAAAGAAAAATATATAATATATATTATATGTAGATGGTAAATTAAATAATTAATTAAAGTAGAAGGTAAATAAATGATTAGTTGTTAACAAGTAGATAATAGACCGAGAAGCAAGTCAGAGGATACCAATTGTGATAAATACGTAATTAAAACATTAGAAATCAAGACCTTACCATGGAAATAGCCGATAAGAAACTATGAGGCGAGAACTCTAAGTAATTGGCAGATAATAAGGATAAACATATTACCAGACGTTATGGGTTGTAAATGTGTGGTAGATATGACTGCGGCGTCGTATATGGGTGTATAGTATTCATGTTAAGGGGCTGTTACTTAAGGGGCTCAGGGGGTAGAGTTAGAAGGAGGTTGGCAGTTATTGTGATAAGAATGATAAGGGTTGGGATTTAGGTTTTAAATAATGACATAAGGAGTGAGTAAGGCAAAAGGGGGTACAAGAATGAGTTAGGCAAAGAGAGATGCAGCTAAAAAATGGTGGGGATAAATAGGTGGAGGTTCTGTGGAGGGGTTCTTTTAGAAGGAATGGGGGACTATATAGTTCTGGTTGTAAGTAGGGTGTGTGTAATTAAAGATCAAGTGAGTTGTGCGTTAGTGTTATATTTTAGAGGTGGGTTATAGGTATTACTAGAAGGGTGAGAAGTTGCTTAAGAGGTGGGATTTATAATGTTTACAATTAAGTGTAGTTTCAGTTGTTTTATTTAGAAGTTTGTCTCTATCTCTAAAACTAGTAATCAGTAATTTTTCAGTTAAGCATAAATAACATGGGGAGTTTAGTGATTTACAGGTACTAGCTCTGTTCAGAATTTTCCAGCTAATAATTGGGGTGAGGTTGTTTCGGGTAAGTAGTAGATAGTGGTTAGTTAGTGAAGTACTATTGGGGTAGTTGGGGTTATTTAGGGAGCATTTATGCACTCTCAATCTGTCTTTGAACGTGGTGCTTAAGAGACCAATGTAATTTTTTTTTGGGGGGGGGGGGTTCAGCAGGGGCAATAGTTGCTTTGTAAACCACATTTGTTGAGAGACAATTTAGTTGGAGCGGACATTGGGGTTTGTTAAGGCAGTTACAGTTATTTTGACTATTGTTATTATAGTCGTGGTTATTTAGTATTTTATTGTTGTGTTTTTTAATTTTATTTTCTAGATTAGTTGTTCAACTGTAGCTAAGCTTAATCGTGTTCTTATTAAAAATTTTATGTAGAATATTACTGGGGGAAGTGATGATTAAGAAGCATGAAGAATTTTTTACCTAATTTAGTTTTTATCATATTATTATAGGGAGGGTTGAACCAGAGGACTTTGCGGGATCTGTTATTCCTATTTGTATTGTTGGGTTTATTGGGGTCCAAGTATGTGATATTAGGGTTGGGATATCCAGATTCCTTTAAAGCATTTTCAAAGAAGGGTTTGTGTAGGTTAAAAATGCTGGAGTTAGATGAGTTTGTGCTAAGCCTTTTTCTATTGATTTAGGGATATGTTTAATAATGTGTTTGGGGTGATTAGACATAGGGTGTATATATAGGGGGTATGTATTATTTTTAGTATATGGTTCATAGGTATTATTAGAGAGGTTAAAGGTAACATCTAGAAAATTTACTGTTTTTAAGTTGGAAGTTACTTCAATCTTTAGATCCATATTCTTCAGTTCCCTGATGATGTTCTATTTAATGCCTTCGCACTTAGGGCCATTTGCGTTTTCAACAATGATAAGACCATCATCTCTGTAAAGTCCACGTTGTTGTTGGGGATAAACTTTTTGAGATTATATAGGATGAAAAGGCCTACTAAGTCAGTGGCCTCAGCTGCATCAAAAGCAAGGTTGAAGGAGGTAGGTTGGTCTTTTGTAGTTCATTGAGAGCATATATCAATGAATATGTCCACGAAAATAGTAAAAATATTAATTTCATTTATTTTTATTTACAGATGTTCCTGATTGAACGCATTATAGAATTTTAATGGATCATTTTTAAACATTATAAGTTTGCTTTATGTGAAAGACAAGATCGACATAAGTGGAAACATTTATTTTACTGTATTTTGAAAATCGAATGTGTATATTATATTGAAATGTATCAAAATAGATCGAATCAAAGATTGCAGAAATGTGTGTGGCTTTTGAAAAGTCAGTGTTTTATACAGTATGGGAAACGGTTGCACTAAAATATCTCTTCCAACAGTAACACTAGTTATAACACTACTATAGTCTAGTTAAGTTGCTGGTGTCTCCCTCAACATGAACTCCAATATATTTTTAAATCTATAAATGAAGAGTAAACGCGAGGATAAAATGAAATATTATCTATAACAAAATTGATAATTCTTTTTTCCAAAATATATTTTATTACAAACATGCAGGTATACAGTCGGAAAAAGCCATATTATTGCGAAATATGTGGATATTCTTGTTCTCAAAAATCAAATTTCGTGAGTCATATTCGAACTCACACTGGTGAAAAGCCACATTTTTGTCAAGTGTGTGGACATTCTTGCACTGAAAAATCAAAGTTAGTGATACATATGAGAACTCACACTGGGGAAAAACCGCATTCTTGTGAAGTGTGTGGATATTCTTTTTCTCAAAAATCAAATTTAATGACACATATGAGAACTCACACCGGAGAAAAGCCCCATACTTGTGAAGTGTGTGGCTTCTCTTTTTCTCAAAAATCATCGTTAATGACACATATGACAAATCACACTGGGGAAAAGCCACACTCTTGTGAAGTATGTGGATATTCTTGCACTGAAAAATCAAAGTTAATGATACACATGAGAACTCACACTGGGGAAAAGCCACATGCTTGTGAAGTGTGTGGATATTCTTTTTCTCAAAAATCAATGGTAAAGAGACATATGAAGATTCACACTGGGGAAAAACCATACACTTGTAAAGTTTGTGAATATTCTTTTTCTCGAAAATCAAGTTTAGTGACACATATAAGAACGCACACTGGAGAAAAACCGCATTCTTGTGAAGTGTGTGGATATTTATTTTCACGAAAATCACATTTAGTGAAACATATGAAAACTCACGCTGGAGAAAATCCACATGTTTGTGAAGTGTGTGGATATTCTTGTTCTCTAAAATCACATTTAGTGAGGCATGTGAGAAGTCACATTGGAGAAAAGCCACATTCTTGTGAAGTTTGTGAATATACTTGTTCTGAAGAATCAATGCTAATTATACATATGAGGACTCACACTGAGGAAAAGCAGCATTCCTGTATAGTGTGTGGGTATTCTTGTCATGAAAAAGTAAAGTTTGTAAAACATATGAGAACTCACACCAGGGGAAAGCCAAATTCTTGTAAAGTTTGCGGATATTCTTGTTCTCAAAAATCAGACTTGGTGAGACATATTAAAAGTCACACTGGCGAAAAGCCACATTCGTGTGAAGTGTGTGGTCATTCTTGTTCTCGAAAATCAAATTTAGTAAGACATATGAGAACTCACACTATCCTCTAATGTCTCTTTTACAGGGGTTTGTAAAAAAAACTGCATGAGGATACTTTTCTTTACGAGTAAACCCTGACCAAATAGTCAAAATCACTTATTTGCAGCCCAAATAGGGTCTTCTTCCTATGACACACATTAACTTTTACAGGGAATGGTGCACCTTCCCCAAGTTATGTTACCTTAAGTAATAGAACAAAACTGGATACTCCACCAGACTAAATAAATTATTGTCCTGGAATCTAATAAGCCCAAGAGTCCAACAGGAAAGATATACTACAAAATATAAAAATGATTTATTGAGGATAGGAAAATTAGCATCTCGGTTTCTTTGCTAACTCAATATTTGAAAAATACAAAACTTGAATGGAACAGTTCTGTATCTCATGTAGTTCAAGTGTTAGCCCTAGGTAGTTGGACCCTTGATTTCTGAGAACTTCGACAAGTAAAATAAAACCAAATTGGAAAAGTCACATTCTTTATGAGAACTCACACTGGGGGAAGCCACAGTTTTTGAAATGTGTGCATATTCTTGTTATTCAATATCAAGATATATGAAAACTTAGTCGGGAGAAAATCCATATTCTTCTGAAGTATGTAAACATTCTTGTTTTAGATACTCACATTTAGTTACTCATATAAGAACTCACACCGGAAAAGCCATAAGCGAGCAGAGAAGCTCCTAGGGATGCTAAGCCAGGGGTAAATAGACACAGATGTTTCACTTCAATGGCTCAAGAGCGGGAGACTTTCATTTGATGAGATAAACACATTGTAGCCGGGTAAGATCAGGGCTTACTCACAAAAGGATTTTTTAAATGGCTGGTCTACAAACAAACGGTCAATGTAGGTTCTGCCACTCAACGAGTGAAAGTCAAAGCCACTAAATGTCGTGATGCCAAACCTTGTTGGCAGATGACCTTAACACTGCCCATGACAATAAAGTATGTTAATACCTCCATTGGAAGATCTGCGGAGAAATGCAGCTTGAAAGACCGACGAACATATGGGAACTAAACATTGTAATGTGGAACAAACATGAAAATACTGCGCTCATTGTTGATGTCGCTGTCCCAAATGAATGTGGTCTCAATAGAGCTGAACGAGAAAAGATAGCCAAATATCAGGACCTCAAGAATGATTTAAAGATGACATTGTCTCTGAAAGGGATATACTGGTTGTGATAGGGGCAACTGGCTTAGTGAAAATTCTTTGACCCCATCTCTTTAAGACTAACCTTTATCTGAAATAAACTGTTAGCTCGTGGAGGAGTTAGCTCCCTTGATCCCTTAAAAAATTATCAAATGAAAAATGACGGGAAAGCATATTCTTGCACGAAATGTGAATATTTATGTTCTCATAAATCGAGTCTAATGATGCTATGAAGAAAACAATAAAAGACGTTTTTATTTGGAAAATAGTTCAACCAGAACAATGCTTTAACGATTGCAAGTGACTATTAAAAACATAACAACAATATGAGGATAAAATACATATTTAGAAATTCGTTGAACCCGTCTCTTTAAGACTAAGCTTCGAATATCGTTTCTCCGAATGGATGCATTATCGCCAGCCAGAAATAAACGATACGAAAAATATAAAAGAAGGAGATACAGACTCCCAATACTGAAGATTACCTAATGTTGAATATAATATTGGATCGATTCTTGTATTACAATTTTCTGCATAGACAACTAATCAAAATTGTGGTTGAAGAAGTTAGCATAACTTTTTAGCAACTATAGTGTTGTTTCAATCGCTAGGTTGAAAGTAACATATAGGAACAATTTTTAGTGCGTATTTAAAAAAAAAACGGTATACAGCAGTGATTGTTTTTCACCATGATTACCAAAAGGCATATTTTCTTGTATTATACTCGTGTCTACTACGATACTTAAAATTATGCATCAGTTAAATCAAGAAAACCTGTTTATGGCAAAACACTATGTAATTAAACATCATCAATTGAATGATTAAAATCTGTAACGACACAATCGTTTAATCATTTTTCAAGTAGAAAACTTTTTTTAATAATTTTTTTCAAGTAAAAAAACTTATTTTCCATACTATTTTGCGTGACGATAAATCTGCAAATAAATAAATGAGAAGCTCAAACCGTCAACAAGAATAACCACGTGTTCTCTTGAAGACTTAGGAGAATATGCTGTCTAAATAGTTCAGAGTAAAGGTGAATACAACAATTGATTGTTGGATTATTAAACAACGTTCAAGAACATTATATCAGCCTCAGATGTTTAGAGATAATTTGTATTTAAAATATATAAAGCACCTTATTCAAAAAATCACATCGGAAATATCACATAAAATATATAAAGCACCTTAATCAAATAATCACATCGGAAACATCACTTCAAATATATAAAGCACCTTAATCAAATAATCACATCGGAAATATCACTTAAATATATAAAGCACCTTAATCAAATTATTACATCGGAAATATCACTTAAAATATATAAAGCACCTTAATAAAATTATCACATCGGAAATATCACTTAAAATATATAAAGCACCTTATTCAAAAAATCACATCGGAAATATCACATAAAATATATAAAGCACCTTAATCAAATAATCACATCGGAAACATCACTTCAAATATATAAAGCACCTTAATCAAATAATCACATCGGAAATATCACTTAAATATATAAAGCACCTTAATCAAATTATTACATCGGAAATATCACTTAAAATATATAAAGCACCTTAATAAAATTATCACATCGGAAATATCACTTAAAATATATAAAGCACCTTATTCAAAAAATCACATCGGAAATATCACTTAAAATATATAAAGCACCTTAATCAAATAATCACATCGGAAACATCGCTTAAAATATATAAAGCACCTTAATCAAATTATCACATCGGAAATATCACTTAAAATATATAAAACACCTTAAATTATCACATCGGAAATATCACTTAAAATATATAAAACACCTTAATCAAATTATCACATCGGAAATATCACATAAAATATATAAAGCACCTTAATAAAAAAATCACAACGGAAATATCACTTAAATATATATACCGTCTAAATCAAATTATCACATCGGAAATATCACTTAAAATATATAAAGCACCTTAATAAATTTTCACATCGGAAATATCATTTAAATATATAAAGCACCTTAATCAAATTATCACATCGAAAATATCACTTAAAATATATAAAGCACCTTAATAAATTATCACATCGGAAATATCACTTTAAATATATAAAGCACCTTAATCAAATAATCACATCGGAAATATCACTTAAAATATATAAAGCACCTTAATCAAATTATCACATCGGAAATATCACTTAAAATATATAAAGCACCTTAATCAAATAATCACATCGGAAATATCACATAAAATATATAAAGCACCTTGATCAAATAATCACATCGGAAATATCACTTAAATATATAAACCGTCTAAATCAAATTATCACATCGGAAATATCACTTAAAATATATAAAGCACCTTAATAGATTTTCACATCGGAAATATCATTTAAAATATATAAAGCACCTTAATCAAATAATCACATCGGAAACATCACTTATAATATATAAAGCACCTTAATCAAATAATCACATCGGAAATATCACTTAAATATATAAAGCACCTTAATCAAATTATCACATCGGAAATATCACTTAAAATATATAAATCACCTTAATCATATTATCACATCGGAAATATCACTTAAAATATATAAAGCACCTTAATCAAATAATCACATCGGAAATATCACTTATAATATATAAAGCACCTTAATCAAATTATCACATCGGAAATATCACTTAAAATATATAAAGCACCTTAATAAAATTATCACATCGGAAATATCACTTAAAATATATAAAGCACCTTAATCAAATAATCACATCGGAAATATCACTTAAAATATATAAAGCACCTTAATCAAATTATCACATCGGAAATATCACTTAAAATATATAAAGCACCTTAATCAAATAATCACATCGGAAATATCACTTATAATATATAAAGCACCTTAATCAAATAATCACATCGGAAATATCACTTAAAATATATAAAGCACCTTAATCAAATAATCACATCGGAAATATCACTTAAAATATATAAAGCACCTTAATCAAATAATCACATCGGAAATATCACTTATAATATATAAAGCACCTTAATCAAATAATCACATCGGAAATATCACTTAAAATATATAAAGCAGCTTAATCAAAAAATCACATCGGAAATATCACTTAAAATATATAAAGCACCTTAATCAAATAATCACATCGGAAACATCACTTAAAATATATAAAGCACCTTAATCAAATAATCACATCGGAAATATCACTTAAAATATATAAAGCACCTTAATCAAATAATCACATCGGAAATATCACTTAAAATATATAAAGCAGCTTAATCAAATTATCACATCGGAAATATCACTTAAAATATATAAAGCACCTTAATCAAATAATCACATCGGAAACATCACTTAAAATATATAAAGCAGCTTAATCAAATTATCACATCGGAAATATCACTTAAATATATAAAGCACCTTAATCAAATTATCACATCGGAAATATCACTTAAATATATAAAACACCTTAAATTATCACATCGGAAATATCACTTAAAATATATAAAGCACCTTAATCAAATTATCACATTGGAAATATCACATAAAATATATAAAGCACCTTAATCAAATAATCACATCGGAAATATCACTTAAATATATAAACCGTCTAAATCAAATTATCACATCGGAAATATCACTTAAAATATATAAACCGTCTAAATCAAATTATCACATCGGAAATATCACTTAAAATATATAAAGCACCTTAATCAAATAATCACATCGGAAATATCACTTAAATATATAAACCGTCTAAATAAAATTATCACATCGGAAATATCACTTAAAATATATAAAGCACCTTAATCAAATTATTACATCGGAAATATCACTTAAAATATATAAAGCACCTTAATCAATAATCACATCGGAAATATCACTTAAATATATAAACCGTCTAAATCAAATTATCACATCGGAAATATCACGTAAAATATATAAACCGTCTAAATCAAATTATCACATCGGAAATATCACTTAAAATATATAAAGCACCTTAATCAAATTATCACATCGGAAATATCACTTAAATATATAAACCGTCTAAATCAAATTATCACATCGGAAATATCACTTAAAATATATAAAGCACCTTAATCAAATTATCACATCGGAAATATCACATAAAATATATAAAGCACCTTAATCAAATTATCACATCGGAAATACCACTTTAATATATAAAGCACCTTAATCAAATTATCACATCGGAAATATCACTTAAAATATATAAAGCACATTAATAAAATTATCACATCGGAAATATCACTTAAAATATATTAAGCACCTTAATCAAATAATCACATCGGAAATATCACTTATAATATATAAAGCACCTTAATCAAATTATCACATCGGAAATATCACTTAAAATATATAAAGCACATTAATCAAATTATCACATCGGAAATATCACTTAAAATATATAAAGCACCTTAATCAAATAATCACATCGGAAATATCACTTAAATATATAAACCGTCTAAATCAAATTATCACATCGGAAATATCACTTAAAATATATAAAGCACCTTAATTGAATTATCACATCGGAAATATCACTTAAAATATATAAAGCATCTCAATCAAATTATCACATCGGAAATATCACTTAAATATATAAAGCACCTTAATCAAATTCTCCCATCAGAAATATCACTTAAAATATATAAACCGTCTAAATCAAATTATCACATCGGAAATATCACTTAAATATATAAAGCACCTTAACCAAATTCTCCCATCAGAAATATCACTTAAATATATAAACCGACTAAATCAAATTATCACATCGGAAATATCACTTAAAATATATAAAACACCTTAATTGAATTATCACATCGGAAATATCACTTAAAATATATAAAGCATCTCAATCAAATTATCACATCGGAAATATCACTTAAAATATATAAAGCATCTCAATCAAATTATCACATCGGAAATATCACTTTAATATATAAAGCACCTTAATCAAATTCTCCCATCAGAAATATCACTTAAAATATATAAACCGTCTAAATCCAATTCTCACATCGGAAATATAATTTAAAATAAATGGAATCAATTAACTGACAGAAACTCGTTTCTTGTGAATGTTTCATTATTGATTGATCAACAACATGCTACATAAATGGGCTTCACACAAAAACCTGAACAATGCTGTCTCCACATAATATTATTTACCAAAATTCAATGTAATACCAATATGTATTTAACATGGAGAAAGGGTAAGTTGCGCCTAAAAGGTCCTACGGATACAAATTTATCTCGGAATATAAAGTGGTACGGAAGGATTTTAAATGTCTTGGGATGACTTGAAACTTTGAAGAAAGAAATATACTTGTTGTGGTAGGGGTCATTGTCCTAATGAAAAAATATTTAAAATTATGCAGAATATTTGAAACTGTAGCAAAACGATGGTAGATACACTATATTATTATATTGTAGTGTGTTTTTGCCTTTTCAACTAATAAATATTTGTTATCCACACAATAAATTATTAAATAGACATTTTACCATGAAATCTGTTGTCTTGTTTATATTTTTAGTTATTGTTTCATCTGCTGTAGACAACCCTGTTAAAGACAAGTGTTCAGAAAGTTATTAATATTTATATTTCTTTTACTTTATTTTTTAACGCACTCTGATTAAAATTAACATATGAAACTCATTTAATTTTGACATCAGTAACTTAACAATAATTTTATGTTTTTCAACTAATAAAAACATATTTGAAATTATGCAGAATCTTTGCAACTGTATCAAAGCTATTGTAGATAAACTATATTATATGTTTTTTTTCCTTTTCAACTAATGAAAAACTAAAATTATGCAGAATCCTTGCAAGTATATCAAAACTATTGTAGATAAACTATATTATATGTTGTGTGTTTTTGCTTTTTCAACTAATGAAAAAATATTTAAAATTATGCAGAATCTTTGCAAGTGTATCAAAACTATTGTAGATAAACTATATTATATGTTGTGTGTTTTTGTATTTTCAACTAATGAAAAAATATTTAAAATTATGCAGAATCTTTGCAAGTGTATCAAAACTATTGTAGATAAACTATATTATATGTTGTGTGTTTTTGTATTTTCAACTAATGAAAAATTATTTAAAATTATGCAGAATCTTTGCAAGTGTATCAAAACTATTGTAGATAAACTATATTATATGTAGGGTCTTTTTGCTTTTTAAATTAATAAATATTTTTTAGCCACAAAACAACTTTGATAGAAATTCTATCATGAAAACTTTGGTCTTGTTTATATTTTAAGTGATTATTTTATCTGCCGGACACAACCTTGTTAGAGACAAGTGTTAAGCAATTTATTAATATTATTACCTGATGAAAATAAAAAAATGAACCGTTCAAATTTATTACACATGTTTATTAGCTTAGATCTTATTACACAGTGAAAAGTGTTTTAGAAGCAGGATTGCATGGATGACAAAAATGCAAAGAAATCTTCAGAACATTTTAA
>NC_136508.1:106270085-106377585 GCF_053919585.1 Euprymna scolopes
ATATAACATGTAAGCGGTTGAGAAACAAGATGTTCACATTACACTTGAACTTCTGCATGTCAGTACAGTCAGACGAGCAGGGACCAAGCAACTAATTCCAAAGTCTAGCA
Organism: Euprymna scolopes; assembly: GCF_053919585.1. Lineage (NCBI taxonomy): Eukaryota > Metazoa > Mollusca > Cephalopoda > Sepiida > Sepiolidae > Euprymna > Euprymna scolopes. The sequence goes on from NC_136508.1 coordinate 106,270,196, forward strand.
GTCCTAGGGAATAAATTATATCAGTAGAAGACTTTCTGGCATCTGGGGATCTTTATTGTTTTAGGTAGTATTTTGTTGCTTGTCAGGTTTGTCAGGAGTATTTACGTCGAAGGGTACAAGGCAGTTGCGGCTCGTGCATGGAGCTGTGGGACTGCAGCACTCAGCAGTGCAGCACCCCCAAGTTATTTCTACACAATATTAATAATAAAATTAAAAATAATACGTTTATTTATTATTATTATTATTATTATTATTATTATTATTATTATTATTATTATTATTGTTATTTCATTTTTTCTATGTGTACATTATAAAACTATTAACTTTAATGTCGGTATCTCCAAATGCATATAATAACAAAAATAAAACTTGCTTGGAGCTGTGAAATTCATAGTTAAACTTTCTTAATGAAATTCTCTTGTACACATGCGCGGATTAGACGCTTTAGGCAGCCGATGAAAGCCTTTTGAGGAACTGTCGCTTGGCGCAGTTCCGTGTCGTGAAATTCGTTGTTTGCTTAGAGTGTGCGCCTGTATAGATATGATAACATTGTTATTGAAAAAAAAGGAGGTTTACTTATATTTTTTAAAATTATTATTAAAATCTGCACATAACGTGTTCTTGTACATAAAATATTGTGCTATTTTCTTTTAAATACGCACACTTTTAGCGTTGCGATTTAAGTCGGTAGCAGACGGAAATATATAATATGCAGAAACTGTTTATTTTTATTTATCAAAAGTATTCTGGAATTTAGCAGTGAAGCTAACACGCGGCCAAGGGTAAAAACCAAATATACAATAAATAAATCTTACCATAAAAATAAAGTTACTTTTCCATCTACCTGCTTTTTTGTTTGTTTCTTTAAAGTAGTTTTAAATGCTATTTATTTTGCAAGGCACCGCCAAAACTGGGGGGGCAGGTCAGTACTTTTTGACGGACCGTCTTTTTAAAAATCTACCAAAAATCAGGTAATTATCCGATCAATACGAAATTTTCAGCGATTATTAGGAGAAGAATGAACTTTATAACAGTGTACTTATTTTTCATAAACGATATTTATATATATATCTTTTTTTGCTTATAAAACCCCCCCTTGTTTTGAAGTGGGAACAAATATGCTTAAAATAATCATCTGAGACTGAAATCAACATATTGTGTTGTAAGGGACAGAATTATAGATTCAAAAAAAAAAAAAAAAAAAAAAAATTGTTTGCATACCTTATTTTGACGTCTGAATATCAGAACTTCGATTGTGTTTAATTATCCCGCTTTTGAGTTTTGAAGTGTGAAATTCGGTGAATATGTTAAGTAAAATAATTAATTTAAGTTAAGCAAAACAAAAAAAAATTTTTTTTAATATTTATACGAAAAAAGCTATTTTTAAATTTTTGATAAATAAATTAACAATTTTTTTTTAGCGAGCCGAATAATGCATGACCATTATTAAACAGGGCATGCTTTGAATAATCGATACCAAAAAAAAAAATTCGATAAATATTGTGCCCTTTGTGTTAAAAATAGCATCTTTTTTTTCGATCCCGTTTGAAAACGTTTGCCGCCTTTGACTATGGTGGACCAAACGCGCTGAAATAATTTTTTTTTATTCTGCTTTAAATTGCCCCCCCCCCATTTTGGGGAGTCTGGCCCCCACACACATACGCATTAAAAACCAAACGCATACAAATGGTCACCCATCTGGTACTGGCCAGCCTCAGCTTAATAATACATTGAAATTTTCGTCACTGAAAAATAAGTTTTTTTTTACCTGTTTGGTCTTCCATAGTTTGCTTTTTATCAGACGAAAACGTAAACAGAGTCGATCTGAACTCTACGTCAACGCGAATATCTGGTTACCTATATGAATAAGTGGAATTATTTGAAATTCAGGTACTTATATTATAATATTTTTGCATATTCTCTTAGAAAATCATCCTAAATCTTAGTTAGACAATAAATAAATTAATTAATTATTTCAAAAACCCTTTTTTAAAAATATTTAAGTACGTTTTTTGTGCAAGACAAAAAATGTCAATTGTTAACTTTTTGGGAAAATTTAACATTTAAAATTGAATTAAAAATAGTAGAAAAAGTTTTACATTATTCTGTTTTCTATATGATAAAATTCAGGGTTTTATCTTTCTGGAAAAAAAAAGTTACTCAGAAATAATGGATTTTAATAAACGTAATTTCGTTTTAAAAAACAACAACAACTTGATTTTGCGGCCATTTTTGGCGGTGCCTAAGCAAAAAAGCGAAGAAACAGTTTATGTTGAAAATACATTTTAGTTAGAAATCTTTTTAACGTGTATGTTTTAGATATAAAAAATTAGCATTTATTTGCCTCCGACAAGGACAATGTTAGAAGTTTTACACTTTGAAAAATGGATTTTTACACAAGATTTTTTAATTAAAATGTGTTTGTAAGTAAAAAAAAAAACACAGTTTTTTTTAATAATTATGCATTTTTAAACTTTACATTGAATTTGTTAGTAGATGGGTCAGATAATACGCATTAAAAAAAGTAATTAGAAATCCTTCTGGACTGAGACAATTTTAATTTTTGGGGGAAGAAAGCTACATTAAAATTCGATGTTTTATAATGCTTATATATGACATCCTATTTTCTTATAATAAATATCCACTTTATGTCGATCTTTACCGGCATGGGAAGGTCAGTAAATAACCAAGTTTGTTCTTTTTATATAAAAAGCAAGTTGTTAAAAAGATTTGTAAATAAAATTTTGTATCTTTAAATATTTTTGTTTGTTTGCTCACTATATAAAAATGAAAACTTTTTTTATTTTGCATTTTATTTACAAATACGTTTTGTTATAAATAAATCTTTAAAAATAAATTTTATTAATAAAACTGTTATTAAATAAAACGCTATTTTCAAATAGTAAACTCCTAAATTAACCCTCGTAGGGAGGCAGGTAAATTTCAAAGTTTTTCTTTTTTGTTTTTATAAAAAATAAGTTATTTTTAAAAGTGGTTTTCGTTTGTTTGCAAAATAAAAACGCAAACTTTTATTTAATCTGAAAAGTTTAAAAGGAATAAATATATATATTATTTTTATTCTGTAAAGTGTACATAATTTTAAAAAAATCTTTTTAATAAAAAGTTTTTGCGTATTATCCATTTCTGATTGATTATTTGTCTTTGTTATATAATTGAATATTTATTTGAATGTTTGTTTATTATTTGATTAAATATTTATTTATATATTCGAATTCCTTTACACGATATTAAAAAAATACGTAAAATTTTTGAAGCAGCACCCCCACTAATCTCAGGCACGAGCCGCCACTGGTACAAATTCTTGTAGTTCGTCGAAAATTGAAGCCTAGCTTACAGTGCGGGACCTATGAGGTTGGCAGGTATCTTGAACACTGTCTAAGAGTGAGAGATTAGTAGCAGATTGACCGGCCAAAATGTGGCAACAACCCTCCAGAAATAGGCGAATTGTAGCCTTGTAGAGGTACAGGATACTCCCGGGTTTAAGTAAATTTCTACCATGGCAGAGAGAGAGAGAGAGAGAGAGAGAGAGAGAGAGAGAGAGAGAGAGAGAGAGAGAGAGAGAGAGAGAGGAGAGAGAGAGAAAGAGAGAGAGAGAGACTCTATCTTCTTTGCAGCGGCCCTGACAATGCACTTAACGTATCTGCTTTAACCCCTTTTTCTAGTGAACGTTAAGCCGGGGATTTTAAACGAATTACTCTCAGGCAATGTATCATAAACCATGATTATTAGTCATTGGGGAGGTTTTTTGTAATTATTTACGTCGAAAGGGTACAAGATCTATAAAAGTCCCCAAACCTTCGACAAATAAACTCTGTTCTTCAGATATACACGTCAATTCCTCGTTCTCTGTCAGTGGAGGGGAAATCCTTCACAATTGAGACAATTTTTATTTTTGTTCCTTTTCTCCACATTAAAAAACGACCATGGTGTCTAACTCTGTCCAGTGGGGAGGCATTGTAAATAGGAACATAAAGAGACAATAAATAAAAAATTAAAGAAAGTATGAAATAAATTAGAAATAAAATTAGATGAGTTAACTCTCAGTTGAATATGGCAGATCTGGTAGTTATGTCCCTTGTATAACTCAAATGTAGAGAATACTTATTTCCCTTAGTTTTTATTGATTTTGCCTATAATGGTGTTTCATAAATAATACATGAGATAAATTAGCGCTCATCTCGTCCGTTCATTATCGAAACCATCTTTACATGATTAAAGTTTAACCGAATTATGTTTGATAACAATAAGTTACAAGTTTCATAATGTTTTCAGTTTATTTTCTTGGTTTAAATCTATTTTTGTCATTTGACTGACTCGATATTTGTGCAACTCTTTCCTCTTATTTGAGTAATTTATCTGAAATATTCAGTTTTTGTACATTTTTTTATCTGGGGATTATTCGGACAACTCATCTTGGGTGTTAACAGTAGTTTGACTAATTAAAATAATAATGAAATGTTGACTCTTAAAAATCTTAATCTTATATCTTCATCTACTTTATTTTTTTTAACGTTAATTCAGGAGCGAGAAAATTACAAAAGAAATTTCAACAAGCTTTAATCATTAACAAATATAATCTAAACTTGATTTGTAAACACATTGGGCAGTTGGGCACACTTAACTAATGAACGGACATTTTTACACGAGAAACAAAATGATTACACCGTGTTACGGTGACCTAAATTCATTGTTCTTTAGCAGTTGAGTTTCTCTTGAAATAATTTCACATTTAAATCGTGTTTTTCATCTTTTTATTTTAATTCTTTTATATTTTCGTATATTTTATTTCTTAATGAATTGGACACACAAAAATAAAAGTTGTATCAATTTACTAAAGAAATCCTTACAAGCAAAACAAAATTTCTGTTTTGAACACAAAAGAAAATAAAAATGAATTCATCCTTTATTTATATGTTTATTTTTTTGTATTGAATTCCGGGAATGAAAGGTAAGTTTTTTTTATATATTTTCCTGTACACAAACGATCAAGATAACCCATGATGAACATAAAATATACGCAAATAAAATAATAACGCTTTTAAATTTTACATTAATTCTATTTCCTTCCTTTTAATCAAGCGATAATAGCATTTCACTCTACAACTATTTCTAGGTTCTATAGATTTTACTAACTGTATTGGACAATTAATCAAAGAAAAATAAATGATAAATTATAAGCTTAAAAATAAATGAAAAATAAAGTCTGAAGAAATTAAGGAAAATTGACGCTTCTTAAATAATAGTGAACTCCAGAATAATATATCTCATACTTAGTCTTGGAAAAATTCTGTATTTTTAGAAATGGGCACAATTGTTTATGAAATTCCATTCAATAAATTTTAAAATAATCTTACACATAAAAGTAAGTATATTTTTATTTATATGTTCTTTATAATAGACGTGATAATGATGATGATGATGATGATGATGATGATGATGATGATGATGATGATGATGATGACGATTCCGTAATGCTTTATAACAGACATGAATAAAAAAAAATATCCTCCTGCCGTTTAGTTGAAAAAGAATATGAGGAAAATACTGGGGCATATTTTGGGATACATCGTCTGTAATAATGTCACTTGATTGGCTATGTAAATTGGCGTAATTATTATGTAAATTGACGTAATTATTATGTAAATTGACGTAATTATTATGTAAACTGACGTAATGTTTATGTAAATTGACGTAATTATTATGTAAATTAACGTAATTATTATGTAAATTGACGTAATTATTATGTAAATTGACGTAATTATTATGTAAATTGACGTAAGTATTATGTAAATTGACGTAATTATTATGTAAATTGACGCAAATATGTAAATTGACGCAATTATTATGTAAATTGACGCAATTATTATGTAAATTGACGCAATTATTATGTAAATTGACGTAATTATTATGTAAATTGACGTAATTATTATGTAAATTGACGTAATTATTATGTAAATTGACGTAATTATTATGTAAATTGACGTAATTTTTATGTAAATTGACGTAATTTTATGTAAATTGACGTAATTATTATGTAAATTGACGTAATTATTATGTAAATTGACGTAATTATTATGTAAATTGACGTACTTATTATGTAAATTGACGTAATTATTGTAAAATAATTTTTTAAAAATTAAATTATTATAAAAGAATAAAAAAAATAGAATGCGTTAAATCTTTTAGTTGCCAATTTTTGTGGCAAAGAAGAGTATTGTAAAATGTTTCACTGTGACATTTACTGGGTGGATTCTTACCAGTATTGTGTTCAATTTTCAATTTTTGAGCGATTATCAAGACACTTTCAGACGATCATCTTATATCTGCACTTTCTTTTCTTGTTCTTATGTAAGATTAGATACTATATTTTCCAAAGTAAATAAACGCTTCAAAATTAGTAAACACCAACAAAATTATTACGGTAGGCAGAAGAGTAAACTATCTTTTCTTTGTAAACATTTCTTTGTTATATATGTGTTTTACTACGTCTTTGTTCGTTTGTTTGTTTGTTTGTTTTGGTATAAAATATAAAAGAAATTATGATATTCATGCACTTATTGATCCGTGCTGAAATAATAACGTTATTATTTAAAAAGCTATTCTTAACATGGGGAGGGGAGGGTGTTTGCACCTATTCTGTACTTTAACCTTACAACTGAATAAAAAAACATATAAAACTTTAATTAAACATGAAAATACGATTTTAAAATATAGCGCTGATCAGTAAGTGCGTTAGCACCAAAATATTGTGTGTTAAATTTGTTAGTTGAACGTACAAATCAGTCAGAAAAGACTCACTTTATCTATGCTAAGAATGGCATTCTTAATAATAAAGTTATGAATTTGAAGCAAAATAAAAAAATAAAATTGTTAGGTGAAAAGATAATGTCCCCTTCCCTGATTTAAAATTTTAATTTAAGCAAATAGAAACCCCCTGCTTTTTATAGAAAAACAAATAATATGGCCCATTTTATTATCAAATATGAATATGAATATTGCAATTTAAGAAAGGCAACAACGACATTTTACAATGTCTTTTGTTTATTAAATTGTGAGGGGAAAACATAGATTACTTATCAACCCGTAAGTTCTAAAACTAAAAGTTGTTTCATGTAAAAATAAAAATAAACTCGATTGTTGCGATCTATCTTTCTCTTCCTCTCTATTAATAGAAAAGATTTATACCACATCTTCTCTTTTCAGTTTAAACTAAGAACTGCAAGAATTATTAATACCACACAAGGCTTAAAAAGTAAAGTTTTTTATGTTCAACTAAGAATTGCAAGTCAAAGAAGCTCAAACATTTCAACATTGGCTTTTTCTCATCATACGGGTAAGTTCACCTTTGAATTAATAAAATGTTGCTTCAAATATTTTCTGGAAAACATAAAAATAAGTTAAAGCAGTATCAAAAAAAGGATGAAAACAATTGAAAAAAAATTTTTCTGACGAATTTAATTGTTCTTTATAGAACAATTAAATTCGACAGAAAAATTTACATAAGAACAAGAAAAGAAAGTGCAGACGATCATCTTATGTCTGCACTTTCTTTTCTTTGTTCTTATGTAAGATTAGATACTATATTTTCCAAAGTAAATAAACGCTTCAAAATACGTAAACACCAACAAAATTATTATGGTAGGCAGAAGAGTAAACTATCTTTTCTTTGTAAACATTTTTTTGTTATATATTTGTGTTTTGCTACGTCTTTGTGCAAATTTTAAAAAAGTTTCAAACTCATACGTTTTTAGTTCACCATTAAAAGGCAAACAGTTTACTGATATCGCAAAAATAAATACATTTTAAATTTATCTTCAACAATCCAACAAATTCTCATCATTCATTAAAAATAACTCTTAAAAATCATTTAAACTGGTGTCACAAATTAAAATTTCATCATATTTCAGCACTTTCATAAAATATGGTATGTGAGGCAAATACAATGTTGAATAAAATCAATTTAAATGGCCGAGTAAAGTTTGCTATAAAAATAGCAAAGAGCAGAAATCATGTCAGTATGACTTGTTGAATAAATATATAAAGATAGTGTTGCTGAAGTTATTTTATGTAAACACCCTTGGTATACCTCTATTCAAAGCACTAAACAATTGTGCCCATTTCTTAAAATAAAAAAATAAATAATTAAAATTCCATTGAGATATTACTCAGCACCCTCTACCCTATCTCGTGGCCTGTAAGTATTGACACCATGTTAAAAACAATCGGGTTCTTTGGTTATTCACCATGTGGTCCACAGGTGGAATTCAAACTAAAACAGAATTTTTCCAAGACTAAGTATGAGATATATTATTCTGGAGTTCACTATTATTTAAGAAGCGTCAATTTTCCTTAATTTCTTCAGACTTTATTTTTCATTTATTTTTAAGCTCATAATTTATCATTTATTTTTATTTAATTGTCCAATACAGTTAGTAAAATCTATAGAACCTAGAAATAGTTGTAGAGTGAAATGCTATTATCGCTTGATTAAAAGGAAGGAAATAGAATTAATGTAAAATTTAAAAGCGTTATTATTTTATGTTCATCATGGGTTATCTTGATCGTTTGTGTACAGGAAAATATAAAAAATAAATAAAGGAGTTAAATTAAAGAAGATAATGAACCTCGCATTTAGACCTATTGTGTAACAAATGTCCATTGTCTACTCAAGAATGATGGACATAATCCTTAATTCTCGATCACAAGTTGAAGAAGCGTTACTCCAGACGAAAAAGTATTACAAGAATGCTAAATGGGAAACAATCAAGATGAGATTAGAGATGCTTCATGGGGAAATATATTTTATCTTTCTGTGGAGCAGTTCGCAAATGAGATTATTGATTGGTGCAAATCAGCAAATGAAGTGCATATATCCACACAGAAGATCTATAGCAAACCCCACTCCCATCAATAGTTCACTTCTACTGGCAGAGCTGCCATTACTCAAAGGCAGCATGCTTATCATTTATCCGATATAAGTCCAATACAAACAGGCAAAACTATATAGAAGAAAGAAATAGTAAACTAGTAAGAGTAAACTAGTCGATTTCTATGAAGGCAATGATATGATCTGTTAATTAAAAGAAATACATTATGAAAATTTACTAAGAAATACATGAAAAATATATTCTTTAAAAAAAGAAAAGCAAAGCAAATAAGTAAAATATTCGATGTAAAATTTTACATTGCTTTATTCTATATGTGAATATTTTAAAATAATGGCTTTTATAAATATGTGGTTATATTTCAAAACTGTGCATGAAAATAAAAAAAAACATGAAAACAAGAGTAAAAGTAAAGAACAAAATATTCGAAAATGAACAAATTAAGATTTAAAATTCAAGAGGAATTCAGTGAGGTTAAATGATTTTATCTATTTGTCCTAATTTAAATATTTAGTTTTATCAATATTTAAATATTAACAATCAATGCATTGTTTTTTACGCTTTTTAACTTCAAACAAGGCGCAACAACATATGAACCAAAGGATTACTATTTGAAGAATTAAAACCAAGATAAATAATGATTTTATGTTATGGAATTACATTTAGTAGAATACTTATTATTATTATTATCATTTTTTAAATGAAGCGTAAAAAAAATGAATTGTGGATGCGTTGTTGGCAGCTCCCCTCGTTTCTCCTAATTTGTCTAAAACATCGAATTTTATGATAAAAGGAGAAAAAAACTGTATTCTATGTCATGGATTTTTCTTGTCGGGTCATTGTATGTGGGTTGAATAGGTGTAGTTGGTTCTGTTTGGTGTGTTGAAGAGGAGAGACAGCAGAATTTTTTATTGGGTTTCAGATCGGCAATAGTGTGCTATTGGGTTTTGTTGGAAAAGCGTGTCAGTTGGGGCGATTCCGTAACTGTATAGTAATAAATCACATTAAGCAATTATTTTCAAAACGGCAGCTCCTGAGCGAGTTACAGTTGCAGTTGAATTATAGTTCTTGTTATGTTGAGCTATACTTATTTTCTGATAGAATTTATTATCGTTTGCGTTGTTTGGCATAGTGAAGATACAATCATAATTTGTTACATACTTGCATACATGTTTCAGTGGAGTAAAAATTCAGGAACAAGACTTCATCAGATCAAAAAACAGTCGATTCGATTTTGGTGTGATGAAATGTTGTTCTGGAAGTGGAATTCCACCGAAACATGTATGCACATATGTAGCCAATAATGTTTGTATACAAACATTATTGATTACATATGTGCATACATGTTTCAGTGTCCTTTATTTAGCTCTTTTTAACAATCGCACAAGTTTAATTGGATTTACACCAGAAACCAATCGATAAAACCGTTATATATATATATATATATATATATATATATATATATATATATATATATATATATATATATATAATGTGAGCAAACAGGTATCAAAATATGTTAAAAAACACTTTGAAATGAGTTAAAAACATATTTAATCTGAAAAGGAAACACTAGATAAATGGATAGTCCTTAATCCGCAGAGTTTCGAATAAATACTCTCCTTCTCATCAGAGGGTAGGAAGTAGCAAAATGCGGGATCGGATTTTGCATGCAGAAGTATTTGATGAAACAACAAGTAAGTCAAAGATCTTACTTGAAAACAAAATAAGTTAAGCAGAGGGAATATGGTAAAGAAAAAGGTGATTACACATGAATGGATAGTCTGGTGGAAGATAAAAAATCCAGTGACGGTAAAATCCAAATGTAAAACTTCAAGAAAGTTAAAAGAATTTTTATTTGTACAAGTAAAATCCAAAGACATCCCGTAATTGGAAGAAGATGGTCCATAATAATCCAAAGGCAGAAATCCATGGAATAATTCACAAACATGTGTACAAGGAAAAAAATAATATTAATAAAAGAAATATAAGATGTGCTTTTCACTCTACTTCCGAGACATAACTATAAATAAAAAAGATCTAGGAAGAAAAAGGAGAGAGAGAGAGAAAAAAAGGATAAAGTTAAATATAAAATAAAGAGAAAAAAAGTCAAAACGACCCAGACAGGAAATGTTAAAGGCGCGAAAATATATATAGGGCAAAATAATATAGCTCAACTGAAATGTACAGGTTATCACTTAAAAAAATGTCAGCAAGAGTTATTAAACGACACTAAAAGAAAATAAAAATAAAAAAGGAAAATAAAAATAAATAAATGAATTTATAATAAATAAACAGAAAATGAAGAATAAATAAATAAATAAAAAATAAAATATAATAAAAAATAAAATATAATATATAATATAAAATAAAATAAGAAAAGAATAAAGATAAAAAATAAAAATTATTTAAGGGGAGAAGATTGCCGGTATCTGCAATTCCAGGAAAAAAAAAGTAAGTAAATTCATATAGTAAAATTTAAGCAAATATACATACAAGATATGAACGTGTGGGTAGATTAATATATTAGATAGATAGGAAAGTTTAAAGAATAAAACAGAAAATGCAGATAAAAAATCGGCCATGCAAATAAGAGATAAAGAATTTAAATAAAGGATTATTAAATTATAAAGTATTAAGAAGTATGTCGAAAAACGAAAAAGTTAAAGAAAAAATATTTTATATCTATATAAAAGGTAAAAGTAATAACTATGTAATTTCCAAATTGCCATAATTAAATTTGGACTTATGTTTACAGAAAGAGATCAGTTCATTTTTAGAATTTATTATATTGTTACTTTGATGGGAAGTAATTATAGTTATAGCTTCGGTTGTGCAGAAGCGACCTGACTTAGAGCCTGGAGTATAAGACATAACTTTTTTATAATAGTCCATTTGATTGAGAAGGGAGTATTGTTAGAGTTAAGTTTTTTAATTAAAGTGGTTAGAGAAGTTCCTTGGTTATTATTAGAATTATGGTTGTTAAAAGAAGAAATGTGGTTTGATATTCTTTTCTTAATTAATGTTGAAGTAGCGCCGATATATGTATGTACTTTATTAAAAGCTCGAGGTCTGGTATTAATATTAATTTGCTGATTTGTATTAGTTAAATAGTTTGAATTTTGTTCACAGTGTTCAACAAATGGTGGGACAATGTCTGTATGAGGACTATTTTGGAGGGGATAATGAGTGTTGTTAGTGTTAGGATGGCTGTTAGGAGAAATATTGTTATTCTCATTAATATTATGATTATTATTATTATTATTATCATCATTATTACTAGTTGTATGATTGTAGATGGAGGGGCTGCTCGAATGGTGTATTGGATTAGTAACTATATCAGATGGAGGATGGGAAGAAGAATAACTTGAAGACAAAATATTAGTGTCTGTTATGGGAGGATTGCGTGGAAGCTTAGTAATAGTGCAAGAATATATAACATCTTTATGGATACAATCATTATTGAGTGGGCAAAGATGTTTGTTATTACAATTACAGTTAGTTTTGGGTTTAATTGGGAAAGGGATTTTTTGGGCAGATTTAATTTTTTTGTTATTAGATGTTAAGATTCTTTGTGCTAAATTAGGCATTGTTGAATAAGAAATCTGGATTGAATTTTTATTGAAATAGAACTATATCTGTGTGGGTATTTGAAAGAGTTTTTTACAATATTAAAGAATTCATTAGGTATATTAGTTTTGACATTTACAATAAATGGAAGATTAAACAAAATATTTTTCTTTCTCCTGATGCGACTAGGTGGGTTAGAGGCATTGTGATTAGTAATTTGGTTTGGATTATATATATATATATATATATATATGTGTGTGTGTGTGTGTGTGTGTGTGTGTGTGTGTGTTTGCTGTTTTCTCACCTTGATGGATGCGATTGTCTCGAGTTTATATCAGCAACAACGCATGTATTTTCTATTTTTGTGCTGAGTTAAAAATATCCATTTATTTTCTGCTGTTTAATATGATATTTCAATAAAATATAAAAAGTTTTTGAATTTCATATCATATTTACAACAAACAACAACCAATAAGTTATCAACGATACTAAAAATATTGAATTTGTTTCGCTTTTTTCGTTACAGATCTTCCTGCTTCTACATGTTTATTAAATTTTAATGAATCAGTATTTACATGAAAAATGCTGTAAACAATTGTTGATATGTATGTTGAAGAAAACAGTGAATTTTGTGCAAAAATGTACTTCTCATGGTAATAATTTTAATTAGAAATCGTGATATAGCCTGAAGGTTTAGTTATGAATGATGTCAAAAATTTAGTGTAAAAGGGTTTATGAATGTAAAAGCAGTGTGGGCAGCTATTTTTTGATGGTTTGGAATCATGGGATATCAGTAATAAGTAAATCTATTGCATATAATCATGAAGAATAAGAAACAAATTCTCTGAAATGTCAAACGTAATATTTATATATGTATAGTATGTGTTTAATATTCAAATCAATAAAAATGTATGAATAGAAAAAAACTAGATGAACGTTATATTATGTTTCTCAAATCTGCTTAAGAATTTGTAATTCAAATTTATACTAAATAAAAGCAATATTACATGAATAATCTTGTTCTTCGGTCAATTTTAGTGAAACATGAAGATAAACAGTGACGAAAAGCCACATTCTTGTGAAGTGTGTGGATATTCTTGTTCTCAAAAATTACATTTAGTAACACATATGAGAACGCACACTGGTGAAAAACCACATTCTTGTGATGTCTGCGGATATATTTGTTCTCAAAAATCTAATTTAGTGAAGCATATGAGAACTCACACTGGAGAAAAGCCGCATTCTTGTAAAGTGTGTGGATATTCTTGTTCTAAAAAATCACATTTAGCGACACATATGAACACTCACACTGGAGAAAAGCCGTATTCCTGTGAAATATGTAAATATGCTAGTTATCTAAAATCACATTTAGTGACACATATGAGAACTCACACTGGTGAAAAACCACATTCTTGTGACATCTGTGGGTATGCTTGTTCTCAAAAATCAGCATTAGTTAGACATATGAGAACTCATACTGGGGAAAAGCCATATTCTTGTAATGTCTGCAAATATTCTTGTTCTCAAAAATCAGGGTTAGTAATACATATGAGAACTCACACTGGCGAAAAGCCATATTCTTGTGAAGTTTGTGGGTATTCTTGTACACTTAAATCAACATTAATGCTACATATAAGAACTCACACTGGGGAAAAGCCACATTCTTGTGATGTTTGTGGATATTCTAGTGCTGAAAGATCAAAGTTAGTGAAGCATATGAGAACTCACACTGGGGAAAAGCCATATTCTTGTAAAGTGTGTGGATATTCTTGTTCTCAAAAGCCAAGGTTAGTAGAGCATATGCGGACTCACACTGGAGAAAAACCATATTCTTGTGAAGTGTGTGGATATTCTAGTACTCGAAAATCAACATTAGTGCTACATATACGAACTCACACTGGGGAAAGGCCATATTCTTGTGAAGTGTGTGGATATTCTTTCTCTATAAAATCAGCATTAGTGAGGCATATGAGAACTCACGCTGGAGAAAAGCCACATTCTTGTTAAATGTGTCGATCAAAATTAAAATAAGCATTTTTGCTATTCTTTTTATGTTAACATCACATTTAAGATGAAACTGCCAAAACATGTTAGACACGACTGTCTTACAAGGGAGACAGAATCAGCGAGGTAACACTATGGAGTGCATAAATACATTTATTGGACGATCTGTAAACAGTTAAATATTGAATGTAGCAGCAAGTTATAGGAAAATATACTAGAAAGAACAGTTGAAATTAAGCATTACCCCATCATCTATGACTATGCGATTTTATAGTTACGTACCTACAACGTCATAAAACCTGACATTGTGATATAAAGTAAAAAAAAGAAAACTAATTAGAAGCTAGTGTCACCAATTAAAAAAGATTAAGAGGGAAAAACAACGAAATACCAATGTCCGTTTAATGAGATGAAAAATAACTGGAATCTGAAGATCATTTCAGAAATTATAGAATCAACTGAACACATGGAAACGAATTTCAAAAACTACTTGCAAAAGAATATACCAGCTGCAAAAAGGAAAAAGTATATCTTTGCTATATATTCCAATCGTAAAGAGTAAAAGTAATATTCCAATCGTAAAATGAAAAGTGATATTCCAATCATAAAGATGAAAATCATATTCCAAACGCAAAGAGGAAAAGTCATATTCCAATTGTAAAGATGAAAAGTGATATTCCAACCATGAAGACAAAATGTCATATTCCAACCGTAAAGATGGAAAGTCATATTCCAACTATAAAAATGAACAGTCATATTCCAATCCTAAAGATGAAAAGTCGTATTCCAATCGTAAAGATGAAAAGTCATATTCCAATTGTAAAGATGAAAAGTTGTATTCCAATCGTAAAGATGAAAAATCATATTCCAATCGTAAAGATGAAAAGTCATATTCCAATTGTAAAGATGGGAAGTCATATTCCAACCGTAAAGATGAAAATCATAATCCAACTGTAAAGATGAAAAATCATATTTCAACCATAAAGATGAAAAATCATATTCCAACCGTAAAGATGAAAAGTCATATTCCAACTGTAAAGATGAAAAAGCATATTCCAACCGTAAAGATGAAAAGTCATATTCCGATCATAAAGATGGAATGTCATATTCCAACCGTAAAGATGGAAAGTCATATTCCAATCGTAAAGATGAAAAGTCGTAAGGAGAAAAACGATTTTAGTAGAAGTTATTGTCCAAATGAGAATGAATAAAGCAGAACTAGAAGATAGAAATAATGAGATGCCAATGAGAACTCTGCTATATATTCTGATCGTAAAAAGCCATATTCTTGCGCACTATATATATCTATTCTCGAAAATAAAGTTCTGTGAAAATGACGAACAATTGATTGTTGTATTTTATGTCAATAATTTTTTTGGTTAATAAACTGTTATGAAAAGCACAACAAATTTATAAAAAATATTTTTACACATTAATCAATATTCCATCTATTGCAAATAAAGTGTTGTAATAATAAGATCGATCAGGTAATCAAGAAAACCATGTCAATATTAATATGAATGTTATTGTCGATGTCAGAACATTATGTCATAAAACATTTGTTATCAAACAACAACAATTGAACAATAAAAATCCTGATGTCAACATCATAAAACGAAACTTCCAAGTCGATAGTTTATTTACTTCCGGTGATAAATTCGCCACTATGTCATTATAACACTATATATCCATATTCTCGTAAACAAAGGTCTGTGAAAATAACGAACAATTGGTTGTGGCATTTTATCTCAATAATCCTTTTTCTTTTTGGTAATTTTATATCAATAATCATTTTTTGGTAAATAAATTGTTATGAAAAACACAACTAAGTTTTTAAACCCATATTTTTTTCATATTAAATCAATTTTCCGGTTATTGTAAATAAATTGTAAAACTGAAATTCATCAGATACTCAGAAAACCCATGTCAATATTAATATTAATGCTGTTGTCGATGGCAATACATCATCTTATTAAGTATATGTAAATATGTGAGGCAAAACCATCTACAGAACAAAAATAGTCAGTTACATGGTTTAATACATCCAATCTTCATGCAAGCTCAGAGACGAAATATTTAAATTATTATGAAAATGAAAAGAAATCACAGATCCACAAACTTCTCAACTGTACTATTTTGCCTGCGATATATCTGCTGTTATGTCATTATCATCAATAATTAGACAATGGTACTCCCAATTGTTCAAATCGTAAAAGAGTTTTCCTAGTAAACACTTTATTACCTGTGGATAAATCTTCTACTTTATAAATGATTTTCTGATGCAAAAGAGTCACCTCAAACTTCATGATCAGATGCGAAATATTCAAATTATTATATAAACATGAAGATATCTCGAAAGTAAAAATCGCCGATGAAGCAATCTGTTTATGAAAACAAACTTAACTCAATTTATAAAAACCCAGTGGAACAAATGTGTCAGGATTAAAATTGCAAAGCTGATAAAATGAATTCAACACACGCATCTCCAATCCCCATGTAAAAGAAAGAAATGGCTTATTCTGATTAATTTCCACAACCATGAAAATATGTCAACGTAGTTGGAGTCATTCAGACTTAAACATCTTGCACTAATTTTATAAATCAAATATTCTTACCAATATTTTATACAGTGTAAAATCATTGTAATTCAATGGTGGTTGGTTGGTTGTTTTGTTTTACGGCATATCAACCCTTTTCAGGTTATTTAATGCCGAATTTGGTGATTTTGAAGAACGATTTTTTAATATAGTATATTTGTTTGTTTTTTTAAGTCGTATTCTATTTAACCCATAGTTGGGATCCTAACAGGTACTACCACTCCGGGTCAGAGTGGACCTGGGAGCAATGGCAATTAAAGGGTGGCTCCACACTCCCTAAGGCCTGCAAGCTAGGGCCTCACCATCGGATATAGTTTAAGGTCATATCCAGGACCTGTAATCCAATGTGATTTTAATTATACTTCAACAAATATCACGCATGTATTGGTGTTTTTTGGTGAATTTCAATACTTCTCTTCAATTATTGTAATGCTATGTGATTTTTATACAGTTTAAAACCATTGTATTACAATAATATTTGGATTATACTTCCAGAAATACTAAAATATCTAACAATAATTAGCAATTACTGCAATTCTATGTGGTTTCGTTTTTACTTCAACAAATAGCACATGTATGTTAGAGTGTCTTGTGATTATCATAACAATGTATGACAATATTTCAATAATAATATTGTAACAAATATTACGTATGTATTGACGTTTCTGGTGATTGTTATTTACCTAACAACATAAACTTTATGAAAATGCCTTCTTATTTGACAGACTAAGACAGGCAAACCTCATCATCTATTTAGCCAGGAGTGATTTTGGAAAAGCTAAGTTAAATATTTACTTTCAACAAATACAACCTATATATTAAAGTTTCTTGTGAGTGTCATCATACATCAATATCATAAACTTTATGAGGATTTCTTCTTATTGCTAGCGTGGAATCATATATATGGAAGTAAATCACTTCCAGCAATGATCACCTGACTTTTTTTTCAAATACAATATATATATATATATATATATATATATATATATATATATATATATATATATATATATATATATATATTTTTACTTGATTCCTCCAGCCTTGACAGGCGTGTTTTAAATATTCTCTCTAGTCCTTTTTCTTTTAATGATTTGCGATTTTTTCCAAGGCACTCTGCCTTTTAGATCATTTTGGACAATTTGGAATTTACCCATTGGATTGGGCATTTTCAATTCGACCGTTTTGGATTTTACCATTCTTGGATTTTTTACCTTTCACCGGACATCTATTCATGTGAAATTTTTTTAGCATTTTTCTTTTACCTCCTATTCTCCTTACCTCACCCTCTTTTTAACCAAGTAAGAGCTGTGACTTACTTGTAGTTTCATTAAATACTTTTATATGCAAAATCCGATCCCGCATTTTGCTAATTCCTGCCCTCTGATGAGAAGGAGAGTATTTCTTCGAAACTCCGCGGATTAAGGACTATCCACTTATCTTGTGCTTCCTTTTTTAAAATTAAATATGTTTTTAACTCTTTTTCAAAATGTCTTTTAACATGTTTTATTAATCATTTGTTCATATATATATATATATATATATATATATATATATATATATATATATATATATATATATATAAATGTTGAAGTTTTTGGTGATTATCATCACTTTTTCTGATAAAAATATTCTGTTTTATTTTCATGTTTGCACTTCTTTATTGATTTTATACTTAATTAGCTTTTCATTCTGCTATATTTTTCAGTTAATTAATGTACTGTTACTTTTCAACAAGATTTTTCAACTATTTCTTAGTTGAATAGCTTTAATCGTTTAGAAAATAATGTTATTTTCGTATAACTTTATTTTCTAATTTTTTTTTTTGCGTGTTGAATTCCTGGAATAAAACTGAGATATTTTTTCCTTTATTTTTTCCCGTTTAAAAATTCTATTCAATAAATGTTTAAATAATCATTAAGATAAGTTTATTTTAATGCAATCCAATAGAAAGGAAATATTTATCATAGATGTAAAAACTAAAGAAAAAAATAAACAAACAAAAAATAATGATACTTATGCACTTATGTTATGCTACTGAAATATTAACGTTATTATTAAGAAAGCCATTCTTAACATGGCGGGATTGTAAGTATTCTGTACTGTCACCTAACAATTTAATTAAAAAAAGATATTGTGATACTTCAATTTAACTTGAAAATATTATTTAAAAACTAGCATGATAACATAACAACCACAATAAGCAACATTAATGATTAGGTAAATATAGTGATTCGCTACAACAGAACACTGACCACTCTAATTTTTTAGGGGGTACTCGAGGTCGCTGACAACGAATCTGATAATAAAACTCGTCGCAAAATTTACCGTTTGCATGGTATTAGCTCCTGAACCACGGTACTATTTTCCGCCATTTTTCAGCATCCGTTTATGCAAGAAAATAAATAATGCAAGAAAAAAGACAAAGACTTTTTTTTCACAACATAGAATTTTCAAAATTTTTTTTGCGGACAATTAAAAATTAGAAGAAAAAGCTGTCTAAAACAAAATAGCACTTTTGGAGGGGAATTTTTTTGCTGTAGTTTTTAAAGCATTTTAATTGATCTAAAACAAAGTTTTCAGAAGCGTTTTACAAAAACATAAGCACCAAACATTTTTATGTTTTTCGTTCTTTTTATCGGAGGGGGTTAAATTATAGAACTTGTGTGGCTTAACATGTGCTTCTGCAGTTTAGTTATCCGGTTTTTTTCCGTAAGTAACACGCTGTCATTTACCGATTAGAATACCATTTAACATTTTTAGGAGATTTTACTGTTTTCTGTTCACATTGGAGGAGGAGGTGGTGGATGTTGGGTTGCGATGTATTTTGTTTTTTAAATTTTGTTTTAGACAACTTTTTCTTCTAACTTTAAATTGTGTGCCAATTAAAATAATTTTTAAAATTCTATGTTCTGAAAAAAATTCTTTTTCATATAAATTTAAATTGTCCGCAGAAGATTTCTACGCCATGTGAGAAGGCAGTTTGCTAAGCGAAAGGCACATTTAGCAGCCTATGTTTATACTACCGTGCATGCAGCGTAAACAGAAGCTGTAAAATGGAGGAAAACAGTCCCTGTGTTCAGGGGTTAATACCATGCCAACGGTAAACTTTGCGACGAGATTCGTTGTCAGCGACATCGAATACCCCTAAAAACAAATTCAAGTGGTCGGTGTTCAATTGTAGCGAATCACTATATTTACAATCTCTTACTTGATTAACCTTTACGAGGCTAAACCTTTACAGAGAGTAATGTGAAGAAAAAAAACTTAAAAATAAAAAAGCAAAAAATACAAAGTAATTTCGAAATTACGAAAAAAAAGATAGATTGCGTGATTCTGTCCATAAATAATAATGATTTGAAAATCACTAGGTGTGTCAGAAATTTCGTGAAAATAGTGAATAATTCCATCCCATATTTCCAAGCTTATAACTCCTCGAAAAATGTAATTGAAGCCCTAATTTTTTTTTTCAATTAAAGGAGCAAGGACCAAGGTTTAATTAAAAAAGAAACAAAAAAAAAACAACGTGTTTTTTTTTAAGGTTTTAAACTTCGGACTTTACAGATAAATTTCTAAAAAACAGTTCTTTTTTTTGTTTTAAATTTGAATATGTTATTTATTGACCTTTTCTCTTCAATTTGTGATATATAAGACTTTGGTAAATAAATTAATTATTTACTTTTTAATAGACATTTAAAAATGGGAGGCGTGAATTATTCGACCCCCTGTCTTTCCAAGCTTATAACTCCTCGAAAAATGTAATTCAAGCCCTAATTTTTTTTTCAATTTAAGGAGCAAGGACCAAGGTTCCATTAAAAAAAGAAAAGAAAAAACAAATAACGTCGTTTAAAAAAAGGTTTTAAACTTCAAACTTTACAGGTAAAATTCTAAAAAACAATACTTGTTTTTTTGTTTTAAATTTAATTATATTATTTATTGACTTTTTCTCTTCAATTTGTGAGTAAATTAATTATTTACTTTTCGGTGAGTAAATTAATTATTGACTTTTTAATAAAAACTTGAAAATGGGGGGCGTGAATTAAAAAAAAAAACGTTTGTCTAAAATATTCTATTCGGTTTATTGAAAAGAACATAAAATTTCACATTGACCCTGAAAATAAAAATCAATAGAAAAATTTTGATAGATTTTTAAATTTTAAAAATTGAAAAATATTGAGTTCGGAAAATTCATTACTGTTTAAAAAAATATATTTCTATTACTTTTAAAACAACTTTAATAGTTTATTTTCGAAGTATAATCCATAAAGAAAATAAATAACCCACTTTTAACAGAGAAATTACGAGATTTTTATATTTTATTCGCAGTTTCATGTTAGGGGTGTCAAAAATTCCTACAAAAATTATGATACACCTAGAAAATCACTGATCATTAATTTTATTTTTAAAAATGTCCTTTACTATTAAATCTAAAATATTTAGCATAAAATCTAAACATTTTTCTGTTTGAAACAACGTGCATGTTATATGTTACATAAACAAATTATGATTTCATTAGTGATCATGAAAACGTGAGTAATAATTGTATATTAAACTAGCAGGGCTAGTGTACAGACATTGCCTGGTGTAAGTATGTCACAAAGACAAAACAGAATCGATAAAAGACCCCCCCCCCGAAAAATAATAAAAATATGGTTGCTATTGCCGGCACTGGAAAATAATGGACACTGGCGGCCATGGCCTAAATGAAATAATCTGGCTCCATTGTCAGTTTCCGGTGTGGCCTCAATTAGAAATTGCCTGAAATTAAATTAGAGGCCTTTATTTTTGTTTACTGATTGATTGACATTGGCTTCTTTTGCAATTATCGATAATGTCGTGCCTCATTGTACTCTGACAGGGACGGCACTGGCAGACACCGGCCGGTAAGTCACTTGTCCTTAAATGTCTCATCTGGTCATCCAGTCGCGGATGACGTCATCCATTATGGCGATTGCTTTTTGTGTTTAGTGTCACTTCATGGCAGTGGCGGGCACTGTCGGGCACTGTTGTTTTTAGGCTGTTACAATGTTGTTGATGAATATTTTTCGAGTTGTTACAAGCAAATAAAACCTTATACAGTATACTACTACTGCTACTAATATTACTAATAATAATAATCATAATACTACTACTACTACTACTACTACTACTACTACTAATAATAATAATAATAAATTACAATATGAATACGTCACGGGCTATTTTTAATTTTGTTTCAATGCAATGTATTATTATACTGTATACAAATACTACTACTATTACTACTACTACTACTACTACTAATAATATAATAATAATATACTACTACTACTACTACTACTACTAATAATAATAATAATAATAATACGTACAATAATAATAACGTTACGATATGTTTTTTGGTATTTGTTAAATTCTTTGGTCAAAGTACCAAATGGCTTTGTCGTCTGCCAAAAAAGCACATATCGGAGAAAATAAAACATCTTATCAAATTGCCATTCAAATATGTTAATGTTGTGTAACAATACAATTTGGCGAATTAAAAAAAATAATGGTGTGAATAAATAAAACGTAGAAAATAGATGCCAACGATTATTAATATAATATGGAGTTTTGTTCCCTTAGATGAACATTTTTTTTTTTGCTGAATACTAATAAAAACAATAATTATTAGATTTAGTATTATTAATAATAACGCAATTTAACAAAAAAGATAATAATAAAAATAATAAAATAAATCAAACATTAGCAAATCTCAATTTAATTCAATCAATTAATGTAAAAATTGAATTAATATTTAATGCGTGAAGATAGAACACATTCAAATTTAGTGTGATTTTTACATTTGAACACTTAAAATCAAAAAAAAATATTAACTGTTTTTCTTACTCTTTTTCCCCTCCAATTTGAATCACGAACAAATGATCCACGGTGGATTTCAATTCGAATAAATGCAATTTAATATGCTTGTAACTTACGACCCCAATTTCAAGGTCGAATTAATTATTATTTAAACACAATTTCGAATGTAAGGACAATTCCTTTTAATTTTTACTTTTTTTTTTAGTGCAACCACATCGTTAATAGACTTAAAATCAAGGTCATATTAGTGTTTTAGCGATTGAAGTTAATTTCAAATTCGAAATTAACGGAAGAAAAATACTTTTCTGATTTAACGAAACAGAAAAAGGTACCCCCCCCCTTGTTTTCCTCGAGTTAACAAACTACGGTTTCTAGGAATTCGATTCAACTTCTAAAATCTTCTGTTAAACAATTACGTAGAAAGTTATAAAAAAACGAATCAACTATATCAAATTATATATTTAAAAAAAACATTGGAAATCCGCTCGTTTTTAAATCAAGAACTTGCACAAATTATATTAATTTCTTCTTTTTTTTTTTTTTAACTAATCGTTTTGCAAACTTAAGAATGTAAGAAATTTAATTCTCACAAACTTAATACTCTCTGACAGATATAAAATAAATCCACGAATCACAAAAGCTATACCTCCAAACTCAAAATTTATTCAATAAAACAGCAAAGAAAAGTCATTGGTCATGATACAGTCCGTTGCAAAACGGTGGGGAAGTTTGCCTCCCTAAACAGGGAGCCAGTAGTGGAGTGGCAATTCAAATTTCCCTCGAGTGGATCCATGCTAATTCATGGTGTTCTCGGCATAAATTAAATTGAGAAAGTAGATATAATGTGATAATTAAATTGATTGACTTACCGAGGGTGGCTCGCCGTGGGAAGGGAAAGACACTCATGGCTGTGAACGGGAACGGCCCGGCCTGGTGTTTGTTAATGAAGAAAATAGGATGTCTATTCCTTATAGCTTAAATAGACATCCCAGTCTCGTTTCAATCTCGCTGAACGAGAGATTGAGACTATAAAAACAGTCACCTTTGTAGGATTGTTGTTGTTGTAGTTTGTTCTTGTCGTTGTTAGAGATCTATCAGACCGGTACGACAACTGTTAACAGCGCGTTATATTTACAAGAATACGTTTGCTTGTAAGCAACGAGGTAATTTTTCGTTGCAAGCTAAACGTCTTTTCTTCCCCCTCCCCACTCGTTGGTAGGAAATATCGACAATAAACATGATGAAAATGTTCAAAGGATGCCGTCCTTCATTTATGATATCTTCGGCACAATATAAAGGTGTCTCTGCTTGTAGAGATGTAATTCTTTTGTTCACCAACAGTTTGGGGAAATTGTGGCAGCTCCATTCTCGGAAGGCTTTCTTCTGGGAGCGGCTCTTGTGAGTCCTTTTCCTGTCCAGTGTTTCATGTGGACTGAAAATTAAAAGCACGATAGGGTTTGTATTACTGTACACATAGATTCGAAAAAGTTGTCAAAAAACAAATATATAACAAATAAATGTTATCAAAGGCAAGATAAGTTAATTTTCTACCAAACTGGATATAATTTTCGTGTTTTTATTCAATGTAACATATTTATTCAGCTCGAAAACCACACAGTGTTTACCGATGTATTGGAACATTCAAGATGGCGTCTTATTCTCTCTTTAACACGGTAAGTGTGGGAAAAGATGTTATAAATAAAACACCGGATAAAATACTGTTAAAAATTCGCTCAATATATGTTACCGTGACATAGGTTGACATATATTCGGCGGGTTTTTAATAGGATTTTGTATAGTTTTTTTTTTATTTATAACACCTTTTTCCATACTTACGGTGTTAAAGAGGGTGTGAGACGCCATCTTGAATTTTCGAATATATCGGTAAACACTGTATGGTTTTTAAGCTGAATAAATATGTTACATTGAATAAAAACACAAAAAATATATCCAGTTTGGCAGAAAAGTAACTTATCCTGCCTTTGATAACATTTATTTGTTATATATTTGTTTTTTTGACAACTTTTTCGAATCTATGTGTACAGTAATACAAACCCGCATGATACAAAAAAAGGCGCCAAGTAATTAACTTTGCTCATTCAAACTAACAAATCACGGGCCGACTACTAGAACTGTTTAGGCGGCTTAAATAAGAAAAATGGCGAATATAAATGGAATTTCTCACAATATTTCAATATCGTTTCATTAATTTCATTTATAATTATCTTTATTTGCTTGTCATTTTATTTATAAACTTACGCGTGAGTGATTCAATAAAAAAAGATTTAAACTTCTAAAAATCATTTTCTAAAAAAATTCCTGTATTAATAAAAAATATTTGAAAACAAATATTGTTTCTTAATATTGTCAATTTCAATATTTCATTTTATTTATAAAATGACGTCAATTTCATTACCCAATCAATTATCAATTCTTATTACCGGTGTAACACGACTTATGTTCCATTTTCTTCTCCATATTTTAGTTTTCTTAAACTGCAATAGGGCCAACAATTCGCCACACTTAACTAATGAACGGACATTTTTACACGAGGAACGAAATAATGATTACACTGTAATACGATGACCTAATTTCATTCTTCTTTAACGGTTGATATTCTCGTTAAATAATTTCACGTTTAAATCGTGTTTTTCGTCTTTTAATTTTGATTCTTTTATATTTTCATATATTTTATTTCTTAATGAATTTGGACACACAAAACAAAAGTTGTATCAATTTACTAAAGAAATCATAACAAACAAAAACAAATTTTCTGTTTTGAACACAAAAGAAAAAAAAACGAATTCATCCCGATTTTTTTTTTGTATTGAATTCTTTGAATGAAAGGTAAGTTTCTTTGTTTGATTTTACACTTTAAAAACTGTCATTTATTAACTTAAACAGAATAATCCTTAATATTAAATTTAGTTTATTTTTATTGCAATCCAACAAATAAATAAACATATTGTTTATGCATGCTGGTTAACAGACACGATTAAAAAGAAAAAAGAAAACCTCCCCTAAAAAATATTATTAAATGGGACATTTAGATTTTTGTTAAAATTATTCCTATTTATTACAAAAAAGAATATATATATATATATATATATATATATATATATATATATATATATATATATATATATATATATATATATATATATTGTCGATAATTTCCTACAGACGAGTGGGGAGGGGGAGAAAAGACGTTTAGCTTGCAACGAAAAATTACCTCGTTGCTTACAAGCAAACGTATTCTTGTAAATATAACGCGCTGTTAACAGCTGTCGTACCGGTCTGATTGATCTCTAACAACGACAAGAACAAACTACAACAACAACAAGCCTACAAAGGTGACTCTTTTTATAGTCTCAATCTCTCAGCGAGATTGAAACGACTGGACTGTCTATTTAAGCTATAAGGAATAGACATCCTATTTTCTTCATTAACAAACACCAGGCCGGGCCGTTCACAGCCATGAGTGTCTTTCCCTTCCCACCAAGCCACTCTCGGTAAGTCAATCAATTTAATTATCACAATATATATATATATATATATATATATATATATATATATATATATATATATATATATATATATATATATATATGATAAAATTAGCTTGTTAACTGTGGGGACTTTCTCCACTGAAAGTTAGAGGTTAACATGGATTTTGCAACAATGGTTTGTTGCGACCTGTGACTAGGTAAAAATTGTAGAACCTTGTCGGTCTGGTAATAAGGGTAACGATTCAATTTCCTTCAACTCCAATCCCAAACTGAAATCACAGTTTTTATTTTCAGAAAATTTACAAAGTAAAAATCAGAAAAATTTGACACAAGGCCGAAGATGGGGGAGGGGAAAGGACGGTCTTCTCTGACTAGTGCTAACTAATCTAACCTAACTAGTTCCTACTTTCACTCTACTTACACCATAATACCACATTCATACTATACATCCATCAGTGTATACATCCTTCATCAATCACCATAAGAACATCATACCATGATAACCTAATTAAAACCCATAAGAAAGGGGGGTTTGGGAAGATAAAAATTTTATATACAAAATACAAATGAGATATTTACAATGTTAGTAACAAAAGACCTCCCCCCCTCGTTGTTAAACTATGGCAGACGCACCGATTCGCCAGTCGAAAGGGTGATGCGGGTCCGAACGCTTTATTTAAAACACCTCTTACGAAAACTTCGAAAGGGAACCCGCATCTCTGGCGAATCAAGCGATCTGTCACCTAATTTGGGAGGGGAGTGGGGTTAAAAAAAAAAAAAAAAAAAAAAAAAAAAAAAACGCAGGGACAAACTTAAAAGGGGCCTAATGATCACTATCACACACTAGCTAGGTTATGAACAAAGAAGCCTAAATAATGGTCCTACTCTTGCTTATATCGTGACCTACTCTGGACTAAAAACGAGTCAGGGCTGACGTTCGTTCCTGTCACCCAAAATTCTTTTTCCTAAGGAACATCCAAGAACCAGTCAAGACTTGCTTCTCTCACCCGACACACACGCGCAACTGACACCCACCTTTCAACAAAGTCTGACGAAGAGAGTCTAACTCTCTCGGCCTTGATACGAACCTTCAAATAATGACGGAAGAGTCGTATAAGGTCGAGGGGAGCGAAGTCCTCAGATCCATAGACCACTTTCATACGTGTGTTCCAGATAATACCTCTCATCACTGCTAGCAACGTCAAACACAATTCTTTTCTGAGCCTATCCGTAGTCGGAGCCCAATTGCTACAGACATTAATAGGAACCAAGCTTAATGAGGATGTGTTCAGTATGCGGACCATGAGACCTGTAACAAACTCAATCAGCGGCGCCACGATGCGATAATAAACGAAGGCGTGACATAAAGTCTCGTCCTCATCGCCGCACCGTTTACAAATAGGCGAATCCACCAAGCCAGCTGAGTGGAGTCTCTTACCGACCTAGAGAGCATCTCAAATTACCAGCCAGGTCAGGGAAGCCTCGTCGTTAGGGAGGCATCCTGACCCAGGCGCCCAAGGCCAGATTGAGCGGAGCTACTCCTTCGTCAAAGGGAGCCTCCCACCGATGACATCCGTTACGGATCCCCTCACTAAAACCCGATATAATGCCTTTCGAGACAACAGCAGAGTGTTAGAGAGGCTTTCCTTCACTCTTAAGAGGGACTTCAGTGCGCGCCAGCACTCACGATAGAAGGGACATTCATCTCGGGGCAACCTGTGTACCTCCCCCTCAGAGTAGTGCACCCCTCTCAAAGCCGGAAAGGCTTTCTTGGTGTCCTCCATCCAGAGGCCACCGTTTTCCCTATCTTGTGTGCACATTCGATCTAGGTAGTAGAGCCGTAGCGTGTATAGCCGAATCTCCATGTTTGGCATACCTAGACCGCCTTCAGAAGGATGTAGGTAGCAGACATCGCGACAGACCTTAGGGGCCCTTCCAAGCCATAAGAAGTTGAAAAGAGCCCTCTGCAAATATAGCAGTGTATCTGACGGGATTGGAAGCACTAATAGACGATAAATAGTGATTGGATAGATGTGGGTATTACACAGCTCCGCTCGCCCCTTTAATGAAAGGTTTCTACTGATCCACTGTGAAGCTGCAGACCGTACCGCTTTCAGAACCTCTGACCAATTTTTCTCCAGCTGGAGGTCAGGACCAAACCAGACGCCGAGTATCTTGCAAGGCCCATCGCTCCAACTAAAGGGCCCCTGTAGGGGCATACCCCTCCAGGCACCAATGCGCAAACCCGAAGACTTGTCGCAGTTAATTTTGGCCCCTGTTACCGTTTCATACAATCTGATTTCTACACCGACGACACTAATCTCAGCACTGCTTGTTACAAGCACAGTTATGTCGTCGGCATAGGTGGAGTACTTCGCCTGGGCATCCACACCTGGCAAAGTGATTCGGCGTAGGACCGGATTCACCCTTAGCCTGCGCAAAAATGGCTCGATCGCAAGCACATATAGCATGGGTGATAATGGGCATCCTTGACGAATGGAACGTGACAAACTGAAGGGTCTCGACCTCTTCCCATTTACTTCTACCATCACTGCAGGGTTAGCATAGAGAAGATTAACCCAAGAGCAAAATTGCGGGCCAAAACCGGCCGCCGATAAAACAGCCCCCAAGTACCGATGGTCAACCCTATCAAAGGCTTTGGACTGATCTAAATTGATCAATGCGGCCTCAGTGTCGACTTTTTCTATCATCAGGCGTATCGAGTGCAAGTTATCCTGGATTGTCCTGCCCTTCATGGCACACGTTTGCTCGGGGCTAATAAGACGAGCCAGGACAAGCTGCAGACGATTTGCGAGAATCTTGGCCAAAATCTTTAACTCAGCGTTAAGCATCGTTAAGGGCCTGAAGTTACCTAACTCATCCCCACCATCTTTGCTTTTACGAACAAGCTTTATCACACCCATGGTAAAGTACTTGGGGATTGAGCCGTTCCTAAACCATGAGTTAAACAAAACCGTCAATAAGGGGACAAAGATGTGCGACAACCTCAAATACACTTCATAGGGAAGACCATCGATCCCCGGTGACTTATTAAGGCCGACCTGCATTAAGGCTTCAATGACTTCATCCTCCGTTATGCCACCTTCACACCTAGCCGCTTCAGTCGTCGAAAGACGAGAAAAGTCAGCCAAATAGGTGTCGAACTGTTCTAATGACAGACCGGGTTCCATGGAAAAAAGCTCCTGGAAATGGGATCTAAACGCCTCCAGCACACCCTGGTTTGTGGTCATGGTACGCCCATCCGGCAATGTGACACGAGCGATGTGCCTATCAGCTGCTTGCCTAAGCTCCTCTGCACGCAGTTCAGCAGCCATGTTTGTTGCTTCCTGGGGCATTCTTTTTAACCTAGCCCCAATCGCTAAGGCTTGGTGCTCCTTTTCAGCAAGGGAGGCAAGCCGAGCCCTAATTATATTAACGCTAGCACTATCCCCCTCCTCCACCGCCCGATCTAGTCTAGACTCTAGTGTCACTTTAGCTGCCCTAGAATCTAGATTGAGTCTTTTGCTAAAGTCAGCAGCAAAGGACCTAATGGCTTCCTTAACTTTTACCCACCACTTATTCCCAATAATTGCCCCCGTCAATTCTCGCTGTAGGGTTAGTAATAGCCCGTCACGGAAGCCCTTCACATCGAACAACGACGTGTTGAGCTTCCAGTAACCGGCTAATCTAGGCTTAGGTCTATCTAAGTTTACCCGTACACGAACAAGTCTGTGATCCGAGTAAACTATATTGTGGAAACTTGGACAATCCAATACTCTTACGTCTACTCGCCTAACTAAGAACTGGTCGATATAGCTCGAGAGCTGTATCGAATCGGAGCCGCCTCTACCTGTCCAAGTCCACACTAAGTCACGGGGCTTTTCATTTCGGAATTTGTCGATAAGATCAAACTTATCCACAAATTCACGAAATAAAACAGCATCCCGATCTCTGTTAGTTCCCCTAGATGTTAACCTAAATCGATCAGACTCGGGATCCAGGACGGCGTTCCAGTCACCCGCTAAGATAACCGTTCTGGAAACATCTATGAACCGCTCGATCCGCCGAAAAAAAACAGCCAGCTCAGAATGGCTATTGGGCGCATAGACCCCAATAAGACGTAATGCCCTACCCTTTATGGTAACATCCAAAACACATAGTCTTCCCTCCGGATCCAAGTAACATGGGTCACACGACGCTTCTAGAGACCTTTTAACTAGCCAGGAAACCCCTCTCGAGCGAACATTATAGTGCGCTGAGTAAGCCTCAAAGGTCTTACACAGTGCACTCAAATGGTCACCAGGAATAAGGTGGGTTTCCTGCACACAACAGATATCCACTCCGAGGTGCTGCAGGTCCAAACTCAAGCGCCATTTGCGCGAGTCGGCCCTTAGCCCTCAGACATTTAAACTAGCAAGCTTGAGATCCATGGTGGTGCCTTAGGGTTTGGAACCAGGAACGAACATCGCGGTCGTGAGCATGCCGACGGCTCTCGTGAGGGAATAAGTACCCATCGTAGTATCGATGAGGCCGTCACGAAAGATACCACCAACATGCAAAGGATAGGTTAGTTTTGCTATCCTATATAGAGAGGGGTGCATTTTTACCGGGACCCTCCCAACACAACATTTTTTAAGGTTTTTTATATCGCTATCTTTAAACACAACAAGGGGAGTGGGAAGGTTGAAGTCTTTATTTGCCTCTTCGAACATTAGCCAAAGGTCTTTGGCCTCTTCTTTTTTCCGAACGACGGTTAGGATTCTTTTGGCATTTGGAAAATTAGCAGGGGTATCTACTAGTTTCCCCCCCCACCTCCTTGAACTCAATTAGTTTTGTGAGGTCAGTTCCTTTGAAGTTCTTGTGATTGTAAATAGCGGCTTGGTTTATTATGCAAATGTCTTTGCCAGGGAGGTAGAGAGTCTTTTTCTTGTGTTCAGGCGAGGGGGTAATGTCCATAGCAGAATGTGTGTTTTTAGAAGGAGATGCAAGGGGAGTGTTGTGAGTGGTCACAGAGGTGGATGGAATGGGAGAGGAGGGTTTGTGTTTTTTTGAAGGGCTTAAATGTATTAGTTTAGGCTGTTTATAAGGGACCGGAGTTGTAACTGGAGGAGGCATTTTGAGGGGGGAAGGAGTTTTTGGCTTTGTAGGAGACTGGGTGATAGGGTTGGTTAAAGATTTGGGGCTTGGTTTCAGAGAAGTGGGTTTACATGGGGATTTGGGTGATGGGCGTTGAGCGTCTAATTTCTTTTTTAGTTTGACAATTTCCAGATATTTCTCTTTTCCGGGGTCGTTTTGCAGCATTGCCTGTTCTTTCATTTGGTCAAGGCTCAGGCGTCCAGGGGTTTTTCTCCCAGGGGCGATTTGCCAGGGTTCTCCCCTGAGGATTTTGTCCGATTCTGTTTCGTTGGTAGGCGGCTTGGGAACGCTTTTTGATGAGGATCTCAAGTGTTGTCCGATGGATTTTTTGGTGTTTGGAGGAGGTTTTTTTAAGGGGTACTCTGACGTGAGGTGGCCAATTTCGCTGCAATTCCAGCATGTCGGCCTTCTTCCAGCCACTATTATAGGAAGTTTCTCCTCTCACGCCTCAAGGAAGAAAGGGATCGCATCGAAGTTTGCCTTATCGAGGAGGATGTCATATGACCATATGCCGTGGAACTCGTCCACCTGCACCGAAACCATTTCGCCATATTTTAGAAGGAAGGCGCCGATGTGTTCTCCTTCAATGTGGTGAGGTACATTAAAAACGGACACCGTAGTCCGACGTTTTCCCATATATTCTGATCTTAGAATATAGTTCTGAGTGATTATCTCTTTTTGTGAGATAGTTAGGCAGTCTTCTGGGGAGTTAAAAAGTACACTCCATGTGTTGTAGCCCTTGCACTTGACAGTGCGCAAAGGTCTAAAACCAGCTGTAGCCAAAAGGTTGGTGACGATATCTGTACTTGCTCTTATAACTTTTTTTAACTTTCTGTCGACTATAAATATAGTCAGACACTTTTTTTGGATTTCCTCCAATCTTGGCACATTGACAATTAGTCCTTTGTTGGTGACAAGTTCCAGGCATTGTTTTGCCTTTTCAATGAATTCATTGACATTGATATCCACTTTCGGTGGTTTGATCCAGGTGTTTGGCGTAGAAGTAGTGCCGTTTTCCGCTTCCGAAATGTCGACGACAATGGGCGTTTGGCTCGCCGAAGCGGTCATAGCCGAACCGTTAAAAAAACGGTTAAAAGAAAGTCCAAAAAAACAACTGTTAAAAATAACAGTAAGGCAAAGGAAAGAAAAAATAGTGTCGTGTAGAGAAAAAAATTCCGACGGTAATAAAAATAAAAGGGTAAAAATCGCTGATAGCATAACGTACGAGACAAGAGTCAAAAGCAAACTGAAATCACAACCAAAATTCAGTTCACTCCATCCTTCTTATAATCCAGTTAGCCAATCAAATAAGTTAAACGTAACAACTACCAATATAAAAAGAGTCATCACCCACACAAAAGGTTTCTGCTGCCACTCTTCCTGAGAGTCGCAGGTAAGTGCTTCAAGTTTTCTCTATATAACAGATACGATTAAAAAGAAAAAAGAAAACCTCCTCTAAAAAATATTAAATCTGACATTTAGATTTTTGTTAAAATTATTCCTATTTATTACAAAAAAGATTATATATATATATATATATATATATATATATATATATATATATATATATATATATATAGGCACCGCCAAAAATGGCCGAAAAATCAAGTTGTTGTTGTTTTTTAAAACGAAATTACATTTATTAAAATCCATTATTTCTGAGTAAATATTTTTTTCCAGAAAGATAAAACCCTGAATTTTATCATATAGAAAACAGAATAATGTAAAACTTTTTCTACTATTTTTAATTAAATTTTAAATGTTAAATTTTCCCTAAAAGTTAACAATTGACATTTTTTGTCTTGCACAAAAAACGTACATAAATATTAAAAAAAAAAAAAAAGGTTTTTGAAATAATTAATTTATTTATTTATTGTCTAACAAAGATTTAGGATGATTTTCTAAGAGAATATGCAATAATATTATAATATAAGTACCTGGATTTCAAATAATTCCACTTATTCATATAGGCAACCAGTTATTTTGCGTCAATCTAGAGTCTAGATCGACAGTTTACGTTGGCATTTGATAAAAAGCAAGCTATGGAAGACCAAACAGGCAAAAAAAACTTATTTTTCTGTGACGAAAATTTCAATGTATTATTAAGCTGAGGCTGGCCAGTACCAGATGGGTGACCATTTGTATGAGTTTGGTTTTTAATGTGTATGTGTGTGGGGGCCAGGATCCCCAAAGTGGGGGAGGGGCAATTTAAAGCAGAATAAAAAAAATATTTCAGCGCGTTTGGTCCACCGTAGTCGAAAGGCGGCAAACGTTTTCAAACAGGATCGAAAAAAATTATGCTATTTTTAACACAAAAGGCACAATATTTATCGAATTTTTTTTGTATTGATTCTTCAAAGCATGCCCTGTTTAATAATGGTCATGCATTATTCGGCTCGCTAAAAAAAATTGTTAATTTATTTATCAAAGATTTTAAAATGGCTTTTTTCGTATAAATATTAAAAAAAATTTTTTTTTGTTTTGCTTAACTTTAATTAATTATTTTACTTAACATATTCACCGAATTTCACACTTCAAAACTCAAAAGCGGGATAATTAAACACAATCGAAGTTCTGATATTCATACGTCAAAATAAGGTATGCAAATAATTTTTTTTTTTTTAAAATCTATAATTCTTTCCCTTACAACAACACAATATGTTGTGTTCAGTTTCAGATGATTATTTTAAGCATATTTGTTTTCACTTTAAAACAAGGGGGGGTGTAAGCAAAAAAATATATGTATATACATATCGTTTATGAAAAATAAGTACACTGTTATAAAGTTCATTCTTCTCTTAATAATCGCTGAAAATTTTGTATTGATTGGATAATTACCTGATTTTTGGTAGATTTTTAAAAAGACGATCCGTCGAAAAGTACTGACCTGCCCCCCCCCCAGTTTTGGCGGTGCCTAATATATATATATATATATATATATATATATATATATATATATATATATATATGATAAAATTAGCAATACTAGACACCATAATGTTAAGCGCTGGACAAGGCGCACACTGCTACTTAATTTAACACTCATAGTCTTTAAATCAGTAAAAAGTACATTTCTCCTACGTCCATCAAAATAAAACTTATATAACTGGATTCACAAGAAGATTTACTTTAAGATAATATTTTAATATTTTTGTGATTTGTTAGGTGTATCAGAATTTTTGTAGGGATTTTTGACACCTTAACACGAAACTGCGAATAAAATAAATTAAAAAACTCGTAATTTCTCTTTTAAAAGTGGGCTGTTTATTTTCTTTATGGATTATACTTCCAAAATAAACTATTAAAGTTGTTTAAAAAGTAATAGAAATATTTTTTTTTTTTTTAAAAACAGTAATTAATTTTACGAGCTCAGTATTTTTCAATTTTTAAACTTTAAAAATCTATCAAAATTTTTCTATTGATTCTATTTTTACGATATTTTCAGGGTCAATGTGAAATTTTATGTTCTTTTCAAAAAAACGGAAGATAATATTTTAGACAAACGTTTTTTTTAATTCACCCCCCATTTTCAAATGTCTATTAAAAAGTAAATAATTAATTTACTCACCAAAGTGTTATATATCACAAATTGAAGATAAAAGATCAATAAATGTTTTTTTTTTTAGAAATTTATCTGTAAAGTCCGAAGTTTAAAACTTAAAAAAAACAAAAAAAAACACGTTGTTTGTTTGTTTGTTTTTTTAATGAAACCTTGGTCCTTGCTCCTTTAATTGAAAAAAAAAATAGGGCTTGAATTACATTTTCCGAGGATTATATGCTTGGAAAGACATGGGGTGGAATTATTCAATATTTTTCACGAAATTTCTGACACACCTATCGTAGCGGAAACTTTTTTTTCGATATTTACTTGTTTTAACATTTTATTTCTTCCATTTGCACTTAACTCTTATGTCGCTAGAGGTTTTTCTTTGCTATTTGAATTGTAAACAATTTAGTTTCATAAAATTTACATAAAATGAGCACCGATTTATTGGCCATTACCAATTAGCAGAAACTTAATGTAGAAAAATATTGGTAGTTAACCCCTAAAAAATCTATTTTTTGTGCGATTATGTTTCAACCGTCTCAAAAATATCTCCAAAGAAGGAATTAAAAATAAAAACACATTTAAGATTTTAGAGTGTGAGATCAATTTCTTTTATAAACAATGTAAATGAGCACTCGCATTATGGCCAGTTAGCAATCAATGATACATGTAATCATTCTCAGTTTCCAATTGCAAAAGGAGTTAAGAGATGAGGCGACCGCATTGTGTTTGTGTTTTTATTATTACTCTCTTTCGAGGCATGAGATTAGAAGCCACGTGGTGTTTACTGTTCTGTATTTGACCTAACAATTTAATAAGTAAAAGATACCATGAAAATGTAGTTGGGCATAACAAAACTTAGCAAAAAGTTAAAACAAGACAGATATTAAATATAATGAATAATAAAGTATTTTTTGAATATAAAGAATAATAAAGTATTTTCTGAATATAACGAATATTAAAGGTTCAAGGATTGATGCTTGTGGCTCACTTGCATTTATATCATGTTTTGATGTACGACCATCGAGGACAAGTAGGATCTTTTTTGTAAAAAAGGATTATATTATATGAAGTATTCATCCATTTATATAACAATTAAATTTCAAGAGAAATAATTCATAACAGACCGTTTATGGCTTTAGATAAGTTAACGACTACTGACTTAGCCTACCTTGCTTTATCCAGTGTATGCTATACATGTACAAAGATTACAGTTAAGATATCTGTAGTGGAGCACGTTTGTCTAAAGCCAGTTTTCCTGTCACAAAGGTGGCTAGCATCCATGATGTGACGAACTAGTGCTTGTTTAATTAGACTTAAATATTTTGGAAATGAGAGGGAGGAAACTAATGGGGTGATAATTTAGTTTTGTTCTTTCTGCAAAATTCTTGAAAACAGATACAAGCGAAACAATTTTACAGCAGCCAGTAAAAACAAATTCAGCAAGTAATTTGTTGAGGAGATTGGAGATAACTCAACAAAACATTTTAAAGATGCTAACAGGGATTACGTTCGGGTAATAATAACAATAAATCACAATAAACGGAGCATTTTTTAAGCAGGGATTGGATCTGGATCAAACTTTGTGGTGTCAAGGTTAATTATGACATCGCGAATATGGGAGGAAGAAATTTCAAATTCTCGAGTCCGCAAAGAAAAATTTTAGATTTGATTTGTCTAAAGTTGAGTTGAATGCAAACTACCGAGCAAGCAGGTTAACCTTCTTGGTTTCCATTCAAACATCCTCTTGCTTGCTTGAAATAGGAGGAATTATTGATCGACTATTATTTACTATATTGTTATTTATTATACTGTTATAGTTTTTTGTCAATCGCAAGTTTTATTTTTAACGAATTAATAGGTTTCTGTTGATTTCGGTATGCCTTCTCTTGGCTGTAATTATTTCTTTTCCAAATATATACTTTTATATACGTTTTTCTATTTGCACTGAATTTGTGACGGATAAGTCTGTGATATGCATGCTGCTTTTGAGTAACGGCAGCTGCAAAAGTAGAAATAAACCATTTAGGAGGGTGGATTTACTATAGAAATTCTATATAGGAACATATGCTTTATTTCGAATAGGGCCGACAACTTCCCTAGATGAGTTCATAATTAACGGATACTCTAACTTAACATCTAAATCTGACCCCCAGGATCGCCATGGGCATGGAACATGTGCCTTCATTAAAGATGGCTTCCCATGTTGCAGGGATATCTCTAGAGAAGATCCTAATTTACCCTATATGTGCTTCAGGGTTGCACTTGCTTACACCACTGCATTTATATTTGCCCTCTATCGGCCCCACAACAGCGGAGTTACTATATTTAAGAGCATATCTGAGAAAAGAGACCACATCCTGTCTGCACACCCCTCGGCTTACATCCACATCTGTGGTGACTTCAACGTCCATAACGTGGAATGTCTGACCCACTCAAATAAGACGGACGATGAGCGAAGATTCTGTCATTATTTTGCCATTGCTTATGACCTCACTCAGATTGTTTGCGAACCCACCCGTGTGCCCGATACTACAGGTCAATATGCAAGCTTCCTAGACCTTTTTCTTTCAACTTCCCCTGAGCTATGTTCATGTTCCATTCTTTCTCATCTAGGATCCTCCGACCACTCCATCGTATCAGTTAAGATAAAAATGAAATGTAATAAGTCCCCAGATGTATACCTCCACCGTACTGTATATCGATACTCCATGGCTGACTGGGATAACTTCCGTACATTTATATCTGATCTACCTCTGCACTCCATGTTTAAAAAGGATGTGTCCTCTATAGTATCAGACCTGACAGAATTGTTAACTGTAGGCATAGACCGATTCATACCATCTAAAAAATTCCAACAAAAACCTACCAGCCAGCCATGGTTCTCGCTAGAATGTGCTGCAGCCATCGTGCACAGAAATCACTTTTTCCATAGCTACCAACATAATAGATGCACTAAGACTAAAGCTGCTTTCAGGAACGCCAGCAGCCACTGTAAAAGAGTAATAAAAAATGCAAGAGAGCTATATGCCCAGTCTGTTAAATCCAAAGTAGCTGATCAGCGGCTTGGTTCCCACCAGTTTTGGCAAATAAAAAATAGGATCTTGAATAGAAGTGCGCATTCTATCCCAACCATTATCAAAGGACCAGAGGTCATCTCCTCAGCTCTAGACAAGGCCAAACTATTTGCCAAGAACTTTGCAGCTAATTCTACCCTATGTGACGAAGGCCATCAACTCCCCATATTTCCTCCTTATAACACAGAACACGCTAGGTAACATACAACTATCTGTGCATGAGGTCGCCAAGCTAATCAAGAACTTTGATTCCAGTAAAGCTACTGGCCCTGACGGCATCCTAATTATAGTGTTAAAAAAGCTTCAACCAGAACTTGCTCCCATACTTACGAAACTGTTTAAGCGTTGCCTTAAGGAGAAGTGCTTTCCAACATCCTGGAAAACCTCATCAGTATGCCCTGTATTTAAGAACTCAGGTGATAAGTCATCTCCCTCTCAGTACAGACCAATAAGTCTCCTGTGTGTGATGAGTAAGTTGCTGAAATCCATATTAAATAGAGAAATAGTCAACCACCTCAGCAGAAATAACCTTCTTAGTGACACGCAATATGGTTTCCGTTCTGCAAGATCTACCCTAGATGTGCTAACGGTTATATCTCATAGGATTAGTGAATCTCTCGACAAAGGCTTCCTTTCTAGGGCAATTGCTCTTGACATATCAAAGGCCTTCGACAAGGTATGGCATAAAGGCCTACTTCACAAGATCTACAGCTACGGTATAACTGGAAATAGTCTCTCTATCATTAAATCATTTCTTCTGATAGGCTCATAAGAGTAGTGGTTGATGGACAAAAATCAGAGGCCTGCAGTATTAATGCTGGAGTTCCTCAAGGGTCCATCCTGGGCCCAACTCTCTTCCTGATCTACATCAATGATCTCCCTAAACATATACTTAAATCATTCATTGACATCTATGCTGATGACACGACCATCTACAGCAACACATCAAAGGCTGTAAATGACAAAGTTCTCTCTGATTCTCTCTCTGATCTCGAGCGCGTGGTTCAGTGGGGGAAGACGTGGCTGGTTACCTTTAATGCATCTAAAACCAAACTCCTATCCTTACATCATCAACGCTATGATCCCCATCTGGCATCAATTGTGATGGATGGCTCTCGTCTGGGTGAGGCCCCGTGTTTTTACAAGCTTCTGGGTTTGACCTTTACTCGTGATCTGAAATGGAACACGTACATCAAGTCTGTTGCCAAGGTCGCTGGAAAGATGGTGGGATCCTTCTAGCGCTCCAGAAGATATCTCCCTACTGATGCAATTCTCTATATATATAAAAGCCAAGTACGCCCAAGGATGGAATACTGTTGCCATATCTGGACAGGAGCTGCTAAAAATAGCCTATCCTGCCTTGACAGAGTACAAAATAGACTTTGTGGCTTAGTGGGGGATGCCCTTTTTTCTACCCTGCAACCTCTCTCCCACAGAAGAGACATTGCGAGCCTATCCTTGTTTTATCGTTATTTCCATGGCAGGTGCTCGTCTGAGCTCCAATCTCTGGTCCCCCCTCGCCAATCTTTCACGAAAAACACCCGTCTAGCTGAATCCACTGTGAAAAATTTCCCCCACTCTATATCTGTGCCTAAATCAAAACGTAGATTCCATGAACAAAGCTTTTTCATAGAACTGCACTCCTGTGGAACTCTGTTCTGTCTGCCTGCTTCCCACCGGACTACAACTTGGAAGTGTTCAAGTCCAACGTTAACAAATTCCTAATGAACCGTCCCCTTAAGTAAACACTTCATCAAATCTCCACACTTACGTAATGTACTTGCAATAACCCTTATCCCTGAATGGCTTCCGGGCCTTGATAAGTGGTGA
The DNA here is from genome assembly GCF_053919585.1 of Euprymna scolopes. Lineage (NCBI taxonomy): Eukaryota > Metazoa > Mollusca > Cephalopoda > Sepiida > Sepiolidae > Euprymna > Euprymna scolopes. The sequence goes on from NC_136508.1 coordinate 106,310,213, forward strand.
TCACTGTGTAAAAAAAAATATGTGTAACTTTTTGTTTTTAAATATTTTTTTTGCTTTTAGTTTTTATCAACAGGGTCGATATGCTTTTTGCAGCATTTTTAAATATTTTTTTGCTTTTAGTTTTTATCAACAGGGTCGATATGCTTTTTGCAGCATTTTAAAAATATTTTTTTGCTTTTAGTTTTTATCAACAGGGTCGATATGCTTTTCGCAGCATTTTTAAAATATTTTTTTGCTTTTAGTTTTTATCAACAGGGTCGATATGTTTTTTGCAGCATTTTTAAAATATTTTTTTGCTTTTAGTTTTTATCAACAGGGTCGATATGCTTTTTGCAGCATTTTTAAAATATTTTTTGCTTTTAGTTTTTATCAACAGGGTCGATATGCTTTTTGCAGCATTTTTAAAATATTTTTTTGCTTTTAGTTTTTATCAACAGGGTCGATATGCTTTTTGCAGCATTTTTAAAATATTTTTTTGCTTTTAGTTTTTATCAACAGGGTCGATATGTTTTTTGCAGCATTTTTAAAATATTTTTTTGCTTTTAGTTTTTATCAACAGGGTCGATATGTTTTTGCAGCATTTTTAAAATATTTTTTGCTTTTAGTTTTTATCAACAGGGTCGATATGCTTTTTGCAGCATTTTTAAAATATTTTTTTGCTTTTAGTTTTTATCAACAGGGTCGATATGCTTTTCGCAGCATTTTTAAAATATTTTTTTGCTTTTAGTTTTTATCAACAGGGTCGATATGTTTTTTGCAGCATTTTAAAAATATTTTTTTGCTTTTAGTTTTTATCAACAGGGTCGATATGCTTTTTGCAGCATTTTTAAAATATTTTTTGCTTTTAGTTTTTATCAACAGGGTCGATATGCTTTTTGCAGCATTTTTAAATATTTTTTTTGCTTTTAGTTTTTATCAACAGGGTCGATATGCTTTTCTCAGCATTTTAAAATATTTTTTGCTTTTAGTTTTTATCAACAGGGTCGATATGCTTTTTGCAGCATTTTTAAATATTTTTTTTGCTTTTAGTTTTTATCAACAGGGTCGATATGCTTTTCTCAGCATTTTAAAATATTTTTTGCTTTTAGTTTTTATCAACAGGGTCGATATGCTTTTTGCAGCATTTTTAAATATTTTTTTTGCTTTTAGTTTTTATCAACAGGGTCGATATGCTTTTCGCAGCATTTTTAAATATTTTTTTGCTTTTAGTTTTTATCAACAGGGTCGATATGCTCTTCGCAGTATTTTTTAATATTTTTTTGCTTTTAGTTTTTATCAACAGGGTCGATATGCTCTTCGCAGTATTTTTTAATATTTTTTTTGCTTTTAGTTTTTATCAACAGGGTCGATATGCTTTTCGCAGCATTTTTAAATATTTTTTTCCTTTTAGTTTTTTCAACAGGGTCGATATGCTTTTCTCAGCATTTTTAAATATTTTTTGCTTTTAATTTTTATCAACAGGGTCGATATGCTTTTCGCAGCATTTTAAAATATTTTTTTTGCTTTTAGTTTTTTCAACAGGGTCGATATGCTCTTCGCAGCATTTTTAAATATTTTTTTGCTTTTAGTTTTTATCAACAGGGTCGATATGCTTTTCGCAGCATTTTTAAAATAATGAAAGCAATCTTTTACTCACATAAGATGATTCTGTTTAACTGACAAAAGACGCAACAATAATTAGATCAAACAGAGATTCATATTCGAACTACGAAACAGATCTGATGCTTTACAAGCACAAGTGCAGGAACCAACTGCTAATACCACCTATGAAAACTTCGTTAGATCGCGCCAAGAAGCAGCAAAGAAGTGTATACCTCTGAAGCCCAAGTTAAAGCGAAAAGTACCGTGGGAAAATGACAAAATAATATCAAAACGAGAAAAGTTAAAAGAACATAATCAAAAAGCAACATAAATACCACACACGACAGAATACAAAATTAAGGAAGCAGGCGCTTCAAGAGCTTAATATGATGTACCTATCAGAACAACAGAAGTATGTTTAAGAACAAATAGATCGAATCCAGAATGCAACAAGTAACAAACAATTATATCTGGCTTGGCAAGTAGTAAATGAGATATCTGGGCGCAAACGACCTGCCAAAACTAAGTGACAGGCAAACACTCCAGAAAATGCATGTTCGAAATAGAAAGCACATTTTGAAAAGCTACTCGGAAACAAACCAGAAGTGACAGACCAACCAATGCAGCCGATTGTTGTACAGGAACTCGATATTGAGAAGGGTGATTTTACAATGGAGGAACTTCTAAATGTACTAAAGAAGACCAAGAATCGTAAAGCTGCAGGCTTAGATAACATACCTCCTGAAGCATGGAAAACAGGTGGCTTCAATGACATATTTCTTAATTCATGCAATTCTGTATATAAACAAAAAGTTATTCATATATGGAGGGAAGGATGTATACTTCCCTTCCCCAAGAAGGGTGACCTAAGCATACCAAGCAACTACAGAGGAATACCACTCACTCCAATTGCAGCAAAAATCTACAATGGCATGCCTCTCAACTATATCCAACCAAAGATCGAATTGCTCAGGAAGAACCAAAATGGATTTAGAAGAATCTCTACTACTAGTCAAATACTGTTAGGAGACTGATTGAAAGAGTCAAAGCCAAAAATGTTGAGGCAGGCATGATCTTTGTAGAGTTCTCTAAAGCATTTGACTCCGTACATAGAGGGAAAATGGCCAGCATATTAAAAGCATATGGCATTCCAAATGAAGTCATTAATGCTATCATGATGCTATATGAGCACACTCGAGAAATGGTTAGGTCGCCAGATGGGGACACTGAATTTTTCGACATCTGCACCGGGGTTCTACAAGGAGATACTCTTGCTCCTTTTCTTTTCATTTCTATCTTGACTTCGCACCATAAATGAATCCAGAAACATATTCAATCAGCACACATAACTGATGCAGATTACACAGACGATATTGCTTTTTTCACGAACAACACTGCTGATGCACAAACACTGTTATGTTAGAAAATTCTGCCAATGACATTGGTCTCCACATTAATGCGGATAAGACAAAACTTATGACTTTCAATGTGAAAGGAGAGATCAGGGCTCTGGTTGGATTAACACTGAAAGTTGCTGAGTTTACGTATCTGGCCAGCAACATAGCTTTCACAGAAAGAGATATCGAAATTCACATCTCAAAAGCATGGGCCGCATTGGATATGCTGCATTCAGTATGGACTTCAGGACTAACTAACAAATTGAAATGGCAGTTCTTCAGGGCAGTGGTAGAGTATGTCCTTGTTTTCAGTGCTACAACCTTGACATTCACCAACAAAAGATTGGAAAGAAAACTAGACGGCACATACACCTGTATGCTACAAACAGTATTAAATATATCTTGGCAAACTCATCCCACGAAGCAGCAACTTCATGGTAACCTACCTGCCATATCTAATACCATCAGAGACAGACGCCTATGATTTTCTGGTCATTGTTTGAGGAGCAAGCATGAATTGGTGAGTGATGTATTGCTATGGACTCCACGACACGGACGTACAAGGAAAGGACGGCCTAGATCCACGTACATCCAGCAAATAGCACATGATGCCAACTGTGAACCTAAAGATTTATATATGTATATATATATATATGTGTTTATATATATATATGTGTGTTTATATGTATATATATGTGTATACGTATATATATGTGTATATGTATATATATATATGTGCATATGTGTATGTATACATATGTGTATATATATATTATGTATATAAAATAATAGATATATATATATATATATCTATTATTTCATTTTATTAAAAATTTTTATTCTATTAAGGTAAACAAAATTTTTAAAAATTGCTGTTTTAGTCATAAATGAGAAATGACTTGGAATAAGACCTTCTGTTGCCTGAGGATGTCTTATAAGGCTTAAACAATAAATTCATTCAAACGACATAAAGTATATATGTGTACAAGTTAGAAAATAATCAAAAGTATTAGCCTTGTTGTTTATAAAATAGTTAGAAGTGTCTATTATGATTGAATGCATAAGGTACTGTTTTGATAATAAGTAAAAATGTCTTTATCAAAACTGTATTAAGCCTGCGTTAGTATATTAATTCAGAAAACAATTGTATGCAATAAAACATAAAGTAAATGTGTTTATTTAAATTGAATGAACTAATGTCTCACTAAGAAACGGGGCCTAATTAGAGTTGGGACCGTTTTTTGGGGGGGGTCCCCTGTATATATGTGTGTGTGAGTGTTGCAGTGTGTGTATGTGTAAGTGTATGAATCTTTCCTATTTTCCACCATTATAAGAAATTACTAGATATTATTTCCTGTAGAATATATCATATTATAAGAAACACCTGTATTGACTGCTTTTTTACTAAAGTAGAAAATATCTGGTTATTTTACTAATATGTCTTATATGTTTTTTTATGCTTAAATTAATGTAGAAGTTGTGATTTTAATCAAATAATATTGACAACAATAAACACACAGACTTCTATTATGTGAATTTAAATACTAAAAATTTGACTATCATTTAATTTTTTTATTTGCAGATGTTCGTGTTTGAACGCATTTATTGAATGTTTCATGAATCATTGAACATCAGTGAAAACAGGTATTTTATTGGATATTACTATTTAACAAATCCTCTGAAATTGTGCGGAAAATCTGCACATTCTAAATGTATTATTAATTATTGAGAAATATTAGTATAATGTTGAAATGCATCAAAACATATAAAGAAACCTCCTGAAGGTAATCTAAATTATTGCGAAATATTAAGCTAATGTTGAAATACATCAAAACATATAAAGTAATCAACATTAATGAGAAATATTGGTTGAAATACATCAAAACGTGAGTAGACATTGAATCATAAACTGCAGAAAAGTATGTGGCTTTTGAAAAGACAGCGTTTTATACATCATGGGAAACCCAAGCACTAAAACGATCTCTTACAGAAGCAACACTAAATAACATTTCAAATTTACTCGAGTAACTTCTAAGAAAACTAAATTTGGTCAGCAACGTGAGAATGCATATTAGTGAAAAGAATTCTTTTGTTTTAAAATCAATAGAACTTACACCAGAGAAATACCACATTCTTGTGAGGTGTGTGCATATTCTTGTTCTGAAAATCTTATAACCCATGAGAACTTACAAACCGCATTCTTCAAATTTAGTGACGCATATGAGAAGAGACACATTGTGAAGTGTGTGGATATTCCGTTGCTTAAATAGCGAATTTAGTACAACATGCGAACTCATACTGGCGAAAAGCCACATTTTTGTAATATGTGTGCATATTATTTTACTAAAAAATCAAATTTAGTGAGACATATGAGAATTCACACTGGGGAAAAACCACATTCTTGTGAAGTATGTGGATATTCTTGTTCTACTAAATCAAATTTAGTAAAACATATGCGAACTCATACTGGCGAAAAACCACATTCTTGTAATGTCTGTGCACATTCCTTTTCTCAAAAATCAAGTTTAGTGAGACATATCAGAACTCACACTGGAGAAAAAAGGGAACATTCTTGTGAAGTGTGTGGATATTCTTGTTATCAACGATCAAATTTAGTCAAACATATGCGAACTCATACTGGCGAAAAACCACATTCTTGTAATTTCTGTGCATTTTCCTCTTCTCAAAAATCAAGTTTGGTGAGACATATCAGAACTCACACTGTGGAAAAAGTAGAAAAGTCACATTCTTGTGAAGTGTGTGGATATTCTAGTGATCAAATATCGCATTTAGTGGAACATATGCGAACTCATACTGGCGATAAACCACATTCTTGTAATGTCTGTGCATATGCTTTTTCTCAAAAATCAAGTTTAGTGAGACATATGAGAACTCACACTGGCGAAAAGCCACATTCTTGTGAAGTGTGTGGATACTATTTTTCTAGAAAATCAATTTTATTTTCTCATATGAGAACTCACACTGGAGAAAAGCCATATTCTTGCACAGTATGTGAATTTTCATGTTCTTTTAAATCCAGTTTAATGAAACATAAAAAAACACACTATTGATAAAAGCCTTATATTTGCCAAATAAAGCTATCATCTTTTTCTTCGCATGTGACTGTAGACAGCATTATAGGAAATGTCTAATAATAATTTACAAATGACTCTTGAGAATATTACACAATATCAATAACTAAATAAATTGTTTAAAACCGAAATATGTTTTGAAAGATATATACAGTCACCAGTCACTCTAGGATCAAATGGAATAATAAAAATCTACAGAAATACTTAGACACAATCACTGGAAGGCCAAGCATTTATGAAAAACAAATAGCAGCTATAAGGACAAAAGATTTATACTCAAACAAGTCCTCTTGTATATTATGAAATCAAATATTAACTGGAGAAAAGCAATAATCTTTCAAACAATGTTTATATTCCTTTGTTGGTAAATAAAATAAACGAATGACAAAGACATATTCTTTGAAATCATGTGTGTAGTTATGGTTATAGTAGTAGATCTTGTTTTAATTCAGATGAAGAAAAGTCAACCTTAATGTTAATATTCCCTTTTATGTTAAATATGTGAAAATAAACTAATGACAAAATCAAGATATTTGCATGTTAAGAATATATTTCATAGACATTCAAACATTTACACGTTTATGAACGGTTAAAATCTATAAGTATATAAAAGTTGTATGAATGTATGAGGTAGAGCTTGAATATATTTAGTTCGGTCGAATGCCTCATCTCGAGCTAGAACAGAAAAATGTAAAACATGAATACAAATGTAGATATTAAATATAACGTCATTTAATAAAATAGAGGCAGAAATTCCAGAATCAGTAATAGATCTTGTTCTAAGAAATCAGGTGTGGTTTCAAACAATGTTTATATTCCTTTGTTGGTAAATAAAATAAACAAATGACAAAGACATATTCTTTGAAATCATGTGTGTAGTTATGGTTATAGTAGTAGATCTTGTTCTAAGAAATCAGGTGTGGTAATTCATGTTTTAATTCAGATGGAGAAAAGTCAATCTTAATGTTAATATTGCTTTTTATGTGAAAATAAACAAATGGCAAAATCAAGTTATTTACATGTTAAAACTATATTTCATAGATATTCAAACAATTACACTTTTAGGAATATCTTTAGGAATATCCTTAGTTCGGTCGAATGCCTCATCTTCAGTTTGAACAGAAAAATGTAAAACATGAATACAAACAGGAGGCCGTGTAGATATTAAATATGATGTCATTTAACAAAATAAAGGCAGAAATGTCAGAATCAGGAATAACGCCTGGAATATTAAAGATAATGCTGGATCGATTCTAGTATCACAGATCACTGCATAGAAAAATCATCAAAGTTTTGATTGGAGAACTTATCACTTTATAGAAACCATGGTGTTTCTTTACCTTATTCTTTGATTAGCATTATTATGACTAATAAAAGGTGATACAAAGATCATAACAGGGAGACACTACACTCCAACAAGTGCAAAACCTGCTGTTTTACTACAATATAAGCTCAACGTTCATATGGTTGCATACCTTCCTGAGCAATTTTTCTCTAGTGTTAAAAAACAAAATGAACAAACAAGATACAGCAGGATTTGTTTTGTTACTGAATAGATATCTAAGCATCGCTTGATCATCAAGTAAAGAAGAATACAACGATTGAGTGTCAAATGATGAAATGTAATGGCCAAAAGGAGTAAACAAGTAAAAAATAATGGCCAAAAAGAGTATATAAGTAAAAATGATGAGAGATATGGGTTAGGGAGAATAAATCAACCACCATAATGAAAAATAAATGTCGTCAATCCACTAACAAAAGCTGTCGTTTTTTATAGATGTTTTATTATTGAATGCCCACCAAGCTACATGAATTGCACTGTTCACACAAAAATCTGAAAAATGCTGCCTCTAAATACTATTTACTAGTATATAATGTAATACCAATCTGTATTTAATATGAAGAGAAGGTAAGTTGCACCTAAAAAAGCTCTCGGATATAAATTTATCTCGGCGAATCAAGTTGTAAAGAAGGGCTCTTTATATCTTGGAATGACTTGAAAAAAAAAACTATGAACAAAGAAACATACCTGTTGTAAAGGCAATTGTAGGAGGTATTGTCTTAATGAAAAAAGTCTATGATATTATATAAATCTTTGCAAGAACAAGCTGTAGCAAAACATTTGTAGATAAACTATATTATGTGTTTTTGCCTTTTCGACTAATGATATGAAATGTGTTTTCTTTATTTTTTGTGCTTATTGTTTCATATGATGGAGACAACTTTGTTAAAGACAAGTGTTCAGCAATTTATAAATATTTACATTTCTTTATTTTTTCATGAATGTTGTACTACAGAAAGTTGCATATTGCTGCAGTGACTTACCACCATAAATCGGATTGTAAATGTTATATGTCATTAATGGGACCATTTAAATAAACATGAACAAGTTTTCAAAGAGTTTTATGTAGTTGTGTTTAAGAGTATTTTGTCAAATTTTCGAGTTAACTTTAATGTAATACGAGTTGTGAAACGTTTAAAGGAGAGATAGGTAAACCTTAAAACTCAAAATGTAAAGCTATTCAAAAGATAAGATACAAACGTGGAAATAATATTTTATAATAAAAACAAACGCTTACTATAAGCTGCATTTGATCGGTACGATTGATGAGATCATAAATGAAATTGATAAGAATAATCTAAATATGATACTAGATAAAATATTAAAAATTGTATTTTTAACATCATATAATCCAACAATGGTCACTCATCAGGTACCGTGTTATAAATTAATAGAGGCGTTTAGTTCAGATGAGCATTGGGTGAATAATTACTGGTATAGCTACGTGTAAAGTGAATGGATTATCCTGAAAATGCATAAATATTTTGGCTCCTCCATTTATTTAAAAATTTACCAAAATAAAAAAAAAATTACTGAAGATTGTGCAAGCCTGTTCTAGTCTTACACAAAAACATGCATTCACATTTCAAGACATTTTTCTTATCATACACATACGTGCACACAAACATACATGCGCACGTACACACACATACATATATTCACGTTCATGTACATACACTCACATTCACGTACATACACACACACACTAACGTATACACATATATGTGCACACATGGGCAACGTCACTTCCGTTTAAAGGAAATCCACACATGTGCAAAAGACCACCAGAAACAACTACAAAAGCAAGAGACCTGAGCTGTTTCCTCCTTTTCAATTCGGCTCCTGAGCTGAGCGGTCGACGGACCAACAGCTCTCTTTTGGGGCACGCGTCACGTCCCCTGCTACTATGTGTGGGGCAAGAGCCAACAGACAGTATGTACACCTTACACGCTTTCTCTCTCCATGGCCTGGATTGACTTTCTCTCTCTCTTTCTAGTCTCTCTCTCTCTCTCTCTACAAAATAGACTTTCCTTCTCACCAGTTAACAGTGAGAGGCGCACGCCAAACTAAACACGTGCTGTACCCTTTTCTTTTATTTGTTTCTTCACGAAATAAATTCTAGTTCGTTTAATTCAATTTAACGCGTTGTTCGTTTCTATCTCAATTCAATTCATTTTCCCTATTTTGTACAACTGGGGGATATATGCAATATATCAACCAGTCCACTATAAGATAACAAGTTGCAATTAAACTCAAACAGGCCAGAGGTTAAGTTGCCCAAAAGATAGCGAGACAACAACTATGGAAGGCAATAATTACTGTTATAGGTAATACGTGTAAAGTTGATGTAAAGTTAATATTCTCTTACCAGGTTATAGGTAATACGTGTAAAATTGATGGCTTATCCCAAAATGCATAAACATTTTGACTCTGAAATTTATTTAAAAATTTACCAAAATAAAAAATAATCAATTTTATTGACATTTTCAGTATTTATTAATTAACAATGACACAATATAATGAAGCCACTAACTTAAGTGAAAATGTGTTTTTTAATCAAATTTGCTAAAGTTAATATTCTCAGTACTAAACAGGACGCATACATTTTTGTTTGCATTTTTAATAAAATTTAAACATAAAAACAAAAAAAACATATTTCACGAGCATTAGGAAAAATCCCTTAAAATCTTTAACTTGAATACAAATTAATTGTAAAAAATACAAATTAGCTAAAGTTAATATTTTAAATACTAAAAAGGACGCATACATTTTTGTTTGCATTTTTAATACAATTAAAACATTGTAGATGTTAACTATAAAAAATATATTTCAAGAACATTAAGAAAAATCCCCTAAATTCTATAACTTAATGGCAATTAATTTCTGAACTGTCGATATTAGCATTAGATTTGACATCGTTTTTGTAATATTTTTACTAAAAAATAATATAATTGAAAAAAATATTTCATGTGATTTTCATGATAAAAATTCTCAGAAAAATTTCACAAATGTAATATTATAATATTTTTCTTGTACACATGATGGTGTAAACATCAGTGTAAGAAATTTATTTTATAATCTTCCAAAAAATTGAAATGGATATCACTAAAAAAAAAAATACTGATTTCGGCCGCCATAATAGATGTTAATTCCGACTGAGAAAAGAAGTAAAATAATTATCTGAAAAATAAAACAAGTGAAAGAAGCCTTTTAAACTATTGCGTTTGAAGAAACGGTTAGAATATCGAAAACATCCCTTGGTGTGAATGTATGAAATAGTGCATGAATCTCTGGCATCATCATCATCATCATCATCATCAGAAAAAAAGACGACCAAGTTGATATTGAATACAGGTCAATGGAAAAATACTGGAATGTCAACACTTAATTTTGATCAAGTTAAAGCATAGTAATACTGTATCATTAGATTTTCCTTTCGAAAAATCCCATCGATATTTGTACAATACTTTTTTTTTTTTTTTAATTACATTTTCACCCCAAACAAGGCATATTGCCACTTTGGTGTAGGGGGCTACTATCAGGGGAAACATCTACTAGGGTACTATGTAGGGATTAGGGCAGCGAGATGTTGGTTCACGTTGCACTTGAACTTATGCATGTCAGTACAGTTGGGGAAGCAGTGACCTGGAATGGAATTCCAAAGTCTAGCAGTTCTGGGGAAGAAACTACTGGAGTAGAAAGATCTTTTACATCTAGGGATCTCTACAGTGTGGGGGTGGGATTTTGCAGCTTGTCGGGTCTGTCGAGGGTGTTCACGTCGTGGGGGCACAAGTGCTTGCAGTTCTTCAGAGCATTCACCATTATAATACTTGTAGAACAGGCAGAGGGATGCAACGTTTCGACGATGGGACAGAGGCTGAAGTTTAGATGCCAGTTTAGGGCCTATCAGATTTGCGACTCTCTTTTGAACCCTGTCAAGGAGCGAGAGACTAGTAGCCGATGCACCGGCCCAAATATGACAGCAATACTCCATACATGGGCGAATAGTAGCCTTATAGAGGTACAGGATACTTTCGGGTGTTAGAAGTTTTCTAGCACGGTAGAGAAAGCCCACCTTCCTTGCAGCAGCCCTGGCAATGCCCTCGATGTAATTGTTCCAACTCATGTTTCCTGTGAACGTTAGGCCAAGGAGCTTGAGAGACGTACTCTCAGATAAAGAGTCGTTGGCCATTGCTATAGGTGGTAGAGAAGGTTTCTTGTAATTATTGAATGAAACCAGTTTTGTCTTGGTGGCATTGAACGTTACCATCCATTTTTGTCCCCATTCCACTACTGATTGGAGGTCATCCTCTAGTGTTTCTGCCATTACTTTAGATACATGTTCGTTTGTTTTCCTGTCGTGCCTGCTATAGAGTGTGGTGTCATCAGCATATATACCCATCTCAGAGGCAATCTTGTCGGGGAGGTCATTTATGAATATCAGGAACAGCAGAGGTCCAAGGATAGATCCTTGGGGCACTCCCGCATTTATATCATATTGTTTAGATGTACGACCGTCGAGGACAACCTGGATTTTTCTCTTATCTAAGAAGGATTTAATTATGTTAAGTGATACCGTAAGATCTAATCTTCCTGAGGAGACCCTCATGCCATACCCTGTCAAAAGCCTTAGATATATCTAGAGCTACCGCTCTTCCCTCTCCCGCTTTGTCCAGTAAATGGTATATGCGTTCAGAGATTACAGTGAGGATGTCTGCCGTGGAACGGGCTTGTCTAAATCCATATTGATGGTCGGTCAGAAGTTTAGCATCTGTAAGGTGCTGGACTAGAGCATGGTTAATTAAGGTCTCAAATATTTTGGCAAAAAGTGGGAGGAGGCTAATAGGGCGATAATTTAATGGGTCAGTTCTTTCGCCAGAATTCTTGAATACTGGTACTACAGAAGCAGTTTTCCAACAGCTCGGAAAGCAAGATTCATTAAGGCATTTGTTGTAGAGTTTGGAGAGAACTGGAGCTACTTCGGCTGAGCACTTTTTTAATAGCACAGCTGGTCGGGTCCACATGCTTTGGAAGTGTCAAGGTTTTTTATGATAGCATGCACCTGAGCAGGGGTGATTTTCAGATCGTCTAGCGTGGCGTCTGTCCGCATAGGAAATTGAGGTAGGGGGTGGTTTAGAGGGTCCAGTGTGGAGTTTGAGGCAAACCGACTGGCAAGCATGTTAGCATTCTCGGTTGCTGAGCAAAGAACCTCGTGATTGTGAGTTAGTGGGGGAATTGTTGATTGCCCATTATTTACTACACTGTTGTAGATTTTCCAGAAGTTACGAGTTCCTAGTTTTTGTGCTTCGATGCGATTTTTAGTGGTTTCCGTAAATTCCCTCTTAGCTGTCGCTATTTCTTTCTTAACGTTACTTCTAGCTTCTATGTACTTCTGTCTGTTTGAACTGGACTTATGTCGATTAAACCTGCGGAATGCATGCTGCCGTTGAGCAATGGCAGTTGCGCAAGTCGAAGTAAACCATTGGGGAGAGTGGGGCTTGCTATAGAATTTCCGCATGGGAACATGCGCTTCGATTGCAGTTTTGAACCATTTAGTGGTCTCGGTTGCACACTGTTCAGCAGGAAGAGAAAAAATATTTCCCCATGGGGCGTCTCTGATAAGATCTCTGATAGCTTCCCAGTCAGCCTTTTTATAATATCTCGTTGTTTTGAGCACTGGCTCTTCAGTTTTGGGTCTAGAGTTTAGGGCGATTTCAACCATTATCACCGCATGATCAGCGTTCCCAAGTGGGATGTCGGCTTTCGTTACACAATCATCGGGAACTGTGGTCAAAAACAGATCAAATAGTGATGCGTGTTGTTCTTCCTGATCAGGGAAGCGGGTTGGAAAAGTAACAATTTGCGATAGGGAGTAAGATACAGAGAAGCTATGACTTCTTCTACAATCGTTGGAATTATGTTTTGCCAGCATCATTTAATGTTTCAACGGTTTTTTTTATTTCTATGTTCAGTTGATTAACAAAATAATAATAACTTAAACTTAAACTTATTTTACCCACATATATTTGTTCCTTTTTCATCTTAAAGTTAACACTTATTCATAAATAATTATTTTTTCTAAGAAATCATGATAGCTTATTACGTGTTAATATCAACACAAATTGCTAATGTTTGATAAATAATAGTTTTTATATTAGTTTATTAAATTGTCATATCAATTAAAATATGGATAGTTATTGATAAATACTCATTTTTAATTTAGTACATTATATCAACTTAAATATGAATTGATACTCGTTTTTATGTTCTTTTATGAATTGATAATGATTGATACATAATCAAATTCATAGTTATTGATAAATACTCATTTTTAATCTAAACTTCCCAAACGATTAAATCAACACCATAACTTTAAATTTATATCACTAAAAACAATTGATTTCTGCCGCCATAATAGATGTTAATTCCGACTGAGAAAAGAAGTAAAATAAAAACTAACTGGAAAATAAACCAAGTGGAAGAATCCTTTTAAACTATTGCATTTGAAGAAACGGTTAGAATGTTTAAACAACACATCCGTTAGTGTGAATGTATGGAATAGTGCATGAATCTCTGGCATCATCATCACCATCATCATCATCATCATCATCAATATATGAATTGATAACGATTGATACATAATAAAATTGATAGTTATTGATAAATTCTCATTCTTATATAAACGAATAAATGCAACGTTTTTAGTAGTATTTTATTTGTTAAAAAATGGTCTATTATTTGTTTTGTGTGTAATCTGGCAAACTTTCCAAACGATTAAATCGACATCATAAATTTAAATAATATTAAAAAGGTACTACGCTCAATTTCCCAATAGCTTTAAAAGCACTGATCGTTTCGCAATGTGTAAAAGCGTGCAGGGCAATGATAGCTAAACAAAACTCTTGACAATAGTTTCCCGCTGATTCCGTTTTATTTACGAGCCTTCGTTTGTTTCCAGTACCTGGGTCAAAAAGCAAAGTTATGTCAAACAGAAAGGCATGATGTACACTGTTTCTATACTTTTTCCAAGCAGGAAAGAATGATGCGAGTATCAGTTCCTTTCTGTTTGCAGTAGATGAGCATGCCCCTCGACAACACTAACAACTTTCCTAGTTCCAAGCTTTGGTGCAAATTCATCATGGCTCCATACATCATTTATCAACTGGGATTTAGTGTCATCATTCATGAGGAAGATTCTCTAGTCACTTAGCTTCTTTGTTAATTGCCTTTTGATCATCTGTTTCTCACTGGTTTCACGTGTTTGTCGTTTCATAGCTTGCACTGAATTAGACCAGTACATGTCCATACTGAAAACGATATAAGATAATTTGGGAAGAATATCATATATCCTGTGGGATATATCTTTGAAGTTGCAAGGTATTTCATGCAATGTATGGAAAACGGCATTGCAGTCCCGAATAATCATAGTTGTTTCATGTGCAGGATGTGGTGTATCATCTACGTCATTGAGCATATAATTGAGACCTTTAACTGTATCTGTTATAGCTAAAAATCCATCTGATGTTCTAATACAAAATGTAACTGGAGTCTGTGTGTACTTCATTAGGTTATCCAGATCGATTGCTCCGTTTGGTTTTGCCTTTACCAAAAGCTGAATAGCAATGCTGTGCTGTTTATATGAAATGACTTTATTCTGGACTGTTCGGATTTTGACCGACTTATTCATCGCGTCGAGTGTGCTGGAGCTTAATTTTATTCACAAGTTTAAAGTAGTAGTCTTTCACTTCAAGTGTTTCTTAAATGAACTTCTGCTTTGCCTGTAACGTAAGCCCTAAGTAATTTTTTTGGATATACGAAGAAACTGGGGTTCCTGATAATATGCAATACAGTTTTGCTTGCTCCACAGTATCAAATTGCATCTATGGTGTTATTGACAAGTTGTTCACTTTTTAGAATTCCAGATCAATTTCGTAAATCTTTATGTTTCTTTACTCCTTGTGACTCATAAAGCATGTCCGCAATATATTGAGCTCTTTCCTGGGTTGTCTTTACCCAACTTTGATATGCACTGAAATTGCGGAATCCCAGTGAAACCAGTACTACAGCCACCTGTTCCGCCATGAGATTTTGCGTGTTTCATGAACCTCTTCTCTATTGTTTTATCAACAGCACACCCGTTGCCCTGCACCAAAGATCTAGTGAAACTGAAACCACTTCCTTTTATCAGCGACAGAGCACCAGAGTAAATATCTTCAACATTTACAAAGAAAACGGAAGAGAATGCAAGATACTTCGAATAATTGTATTCACCAAAGCTAATAAATAAGTCTGCCATTCTGTGGAGAGAGGTGTTTGTTTTTACTGCCTGTACAAGGTCAAGCAAATGTTATCCATATATGTCATCCATAGTTATACTGTTTTTCCAAGACTACCTGTAGCTACATCTGATGTGAACCTTGAATATTTCTCAATGAGAGTGTGGTTAGAAGCAAGAAAGACAAGTCTTACTGTGGGTGCTCAGCAAGTGAGTTCAGGCAAAGAAAAAGAAAGAACAAACATGGCGGCCAGCATTTTTCTTTCGTCCGTTCTCGCGTAATCTCGTGTGTGCGTGAAAATGGAAACTATAAAACGATTTTCATTTCTCGGTGCTGAGAGATTTTTCCCAATCAGGCAGGAGAGAAGGCAACGAGAGTGGAGACAGAGGACTGTAGCGATAATCTTTTTTGAACATTCTG
Source organism: Euprymna scolopes (assembly GCF_053919585.1). Classification (NCBI taxonomy): domain Eukaryota; kingdom Metazoa; phylum Mollusca; class Cephalopoda; order Sepiida; family Sepiolidae; genus Euprymna; species Euprymna scolopes. The sequence goes on from NC_136508.1 coordinate 106,326,321, forward strand.
TGTGTGTATTTGAGGTGAACCCCCCCCCATTATACTTCAAGCTATTTCGGCGATGGCCAACGCAGGCTTAAGCAACATGATTAAGCCTTTTAATGGTGACGGTGATGTGGTGACGTGGCTTAAAAAAGTGGACCTTGTAGCAAGGATTCAGAGGCTGGATGATGTGGCCGCAGTAATACCACTGTTTCTAGAAGGGGACGCACTGGCCCTCTATTTGGAGCACAGCGAGCGGGAACAGGGTGATGCGGACGCCATCAAGGGTCGACTGATCAAAGCTTTCGCAGAGGGGCCTTTCGAGGCCTTTAATAAGTTGAAAGAGAAGAGGTGGACTGGTGAATCTGTTGATGTCTACGCGAATGAGATAAGGAGATTAGTTGAGTTGTCGGGCATCAGAGGACATGCCACGAGTCATGTAGTCAAAATGACTTTCATTACCGGGTTCACGGAAGAGATATCGAAAAGGTTGCAGCAGGTCCCGGGAGTGGAGACGCTGTATGTGAGTGAGTTGCTTTAAACTGCAAAGATTTTGGTGAGTACCCAGCCCACGGAGCCTGGAGGAACGACAGCAACGGTACAGCAGGATGTGGGCAGGAATCTGCCGAACCCGGGGATGGCATGCTTCGAATGCGGGGGACCACACATGAGAAGAGACTGCAGAAAGTTCTTGCAACGGACAGTGTGTTACAAATGCAATCGGAGAGGCCATTTAGCGGTAAAATGCACAAGATCGGGAAACTGGCAAGGGGAGGCCGACGCGCCAGCGGCCGCTCTGATTCGAGAATAGTGGTACACCCACAGCAGATGCCCAAACAGGAGATTGCGGTGGAAGGACGGGAAGTTATGGCCCTGATTGACACTGGCTGCACCACTACCATGGTGCACACTACGCTGGTCGGAAGATGGAAAGGGAAGGGTGAAGTAGTGACATTCGATGGGTCGCAAGTGAAGTGTCGAGGGAGGAAGACCGTCACTATTGATATTGCTGAACGTCGGATGAGGGTCCATGCAATTGTCACTGATTACCTGGTGCCTGGCGTCCAAGCCATCATTGGAATGGATGTTATATGCCGCCTTGGAGGCCTTACCATCACATGTAACAACGTGAGGTTCGGACTAGCTGAGTGTGCGGTGACGGAGCAAGCCCCCAGAGGGATCAACAAGATCGGGGATTAAAGAAAATTGTCGATCGAAGATCAGGACTTCCGAGCCGAATTCGATGGAGAGCGGTGGACGGTGGAGTGGGCATGGAAACATCAAGCGCCATCGCTGACAAACAGGGTGGCGTGCTACACAAATTCGCTTAGAGGAGGGGCGAGAAAGGAGTTTGAGCAAGAAGTCGACCGATGGATTGAGGAGGGGATACTGATGCCTTGAACAGATGACGTGGAGTCGAGCATTTTGCCGTTCTGCAAACAACTAAAGGGAAAGTAAAACCGGTCCTGGATTTCCGAGAGCTGAACGGCCATGTTAAGTGCCATACGGGAGGCGACACCGTAGATGTGTGCAGCGAGACCATTAGGGAATGGAGGCAGATAAATGGCGCATCTACGTTGGTAGTTCTAAAATCTGCCTATTTGCAACTCCATGTTGCCAAGAAGCTCTGGAAATATCAGTTAGTCAAGTACAAAGGCAAAACCTACTGCCTTACTCGAGTGGGGTTCGGGTTAAATTCGGCACTCAAGATTATGTCAACTATCCTCAGGAAGATTCTAGAGACAATGGGAAAGGGAGATGGGGTAGTGAGCTCATACATAGACGACATTCTGGTGAATGAGACTGTGGTAACTGCCAAGGAGGTGGTGGCTCATTTGAAGAGGTTCGGGTTGGTCGCCAAAAGCCGGAAAAATTAGACGGAGGGGCTGCTTTGGGCCTAAAACTGAAACGAGGTGCGTCAGGCGGCCTAGAGTTTTGCAGGGGAAACGAGATGCCACAACTGAAGCAGGAGCTCAACAGACGTGAACTTTTTTCCATATGCGGAAAGTTGATCGGACATTACCCCGTTGCTAGCTGGCTTAGACCAGCATGCAGCTACATAAAGAGACACGCCGAAGGACGAGGATGGAATGATAAGGTGGGAGAAAGAACGGTCGCCATGATGGAAGAGCTCCTGAAAGAAGCAGAACGGCAAGACCCAGTCCGGGGAACCTGGAACGTACCGCGAACATTAAATGGAGTCGTGTGGTGTGATGCGAGCTGCATTGCAACAGGGGTCGTTTTGGAAATTGGAGGAGTAGTTGCAGAAGATGCAGCCTGGTTGAGGAAAAAGAATGACGTCAGCCACATCAATGTGGCGGAATTAGACGCGACCATAAAAGGAGTCAATCTGGCCTTGAAATGGGGACTACGTGACATCTGCATCAAAACAGACTCTACCACGGTGTTTGCTTGGCTAAAGTCTCATTTCAAGCGAAAAAAGGATAAAAACGAAAGGGACTGCGGAGATGTTAGTGAAGCGAAGGCTTGGGGTGCTGGCTGAGCTGATGCAAGCTCCGGGTAGACATGGCTTCTGAAAAGAACCGAGCAGATGCTCTCACGAGAGTGAAGAAGAGTTGGCTGTTGCCAAGAAAGATGTTGTTGCTGCATCGGATCTAGATGATGTTGGCGTGCGAGAACTGCCCAATTTGCACCATATGGGGGTAGAGAGGACTTGGTACTTAGTGAAAAAAGTCGACCCGAGGATCACCAAGGAGCAAGTGAGGCAAGTGGTCAGGACATGCGACAGATGTCAGTCGATTGATCCTGCTCCAAGCATGCATGAATCTGGCCAATTGGAGGTGAGTGGGACCTGGGAGAGACTGGCATGCGATGTCACCTATTACAGGGGTGGACTTTACCTGACCATGATTGACTGTGGGCCCGGGCAATTTGCCCTATGGAAGAAGCTACGTGGAGGAACAGGCAATGAAATAGTGGCAATCCTTGATGAGGTGTTTTTGGAGCGAGGCCCCGTGGAAGAGTTGTTAACCGACAATGGGACTGCATTCAAGTCAGTAGCAGTGACAGAAGTACTGAAGAAATGGAAGATTCAACAATTTTTCAGAGCTGCCTACAGACCCAGTGGCAATGGGATCGTGGAGAGAAGCCACCGCACCATAAAGGCAGTTGCGGAATGAAGGAGGCACCTCACATGAGCAAGCCGTCTTCTGGTATAACATGTCGCCTAAACTGGGACAAGTACCAGAGACGGTCCCGCAACTGTCAACGTTCGCATATTCCTGGAGACATCCCAGGGTGGAGCTGGCAAGCCGATAAGTAGAGGCCACAGAGACAATTAAACTCGGGGACGAGGTATGGGTGAAGCCACCGGGGGCGCGCTGCACCACACAATGGAGTAGAGGTCACGTGACTGGGAGGAACACTAGTAACAACATTGGGGTGGAAGGAGTCCCGAGGCACATTCTCAACGTCAGACCAGTGGAGGGCAAAGCAGTGGAGGGGAGTGTGCAGCCACAGGAGGAGGACGAGACACCCTAGAGGCCAAGTAGAGAGAAGCGACCGCCACAGTGGATGATAGACTACGAAATGTGATCTTGAGATCAGGGAGGCATGTGGTTAGAAGCAAGAAAGACAAGTCTTACCGTGGGTGCTCAGCGAGTGAGTTAAGGCGAAGAAAAGTAAGAACAAACATGGCGACCAGCATTTTTATTTCGTCCGTTCTTGCATAATCTCGTGTGTGCGTGAAGATGGAAACTATAAAACGATCTTCATTTCTCGGTGCTGAGAGATTTTTCCCGATCGGGCAGGAGAGAAGGCAACGAGAGTGGAGACAGAGGACTGTAGCGATAATCTTTCTTGAACATTCTGTTTGTGTATTTGAGGTGACCCCCCCCCTATTATACTTCAGAGAGAATTCAAGCCAGCATCCTGATCGTTTGTATATTTTGTAAGCGAATCTAAGAGGTCTTCCACAATTGCTCTTAAATGTTCAGGTAGGTTTGATGCTCATTGTGTTCCATTGTTGCAAGGAAGGCATTAAATAGAAACTTCTCCAGAGATTCTAGAACAATTTTGTGACATGTCATTGCTCTGTCATATTGTTTCCCAGAAAGAACAGCATTCAAAGATTCAGAGGTCATGAGGCCTGCCTCTATGAGAATTTCGCTAATCCCTGTTCTGAAAATAATCAAACAAGACATGAAAGGAGCCCATCATTAAAATGTTGGTTTTGTACTCGGTAGAATTTTCCATACAAGCGGATACGCTTTCATATATATGCCAAGATCAAAGGAAGTTTTGACATACCTTTGTCCTTCTTCCTTGGATGCTTCTGCAGCGTACGTCAGGCATTCTTGCACAGCTTTCAAGTCTGTTATGCGGTGATCTATCACTGGATAATAATTGATTGTTGTAGTTTTTGTTGGTTTTACATTGTTGCTGAAATATATATCCATTATATTATATATATTGACCAGTGTGGTCTCTGATCTCGTCCAAGTCACTATCTTTATCGACAGTGACCAGATGTGACCTTTCCATGCAGCAGAACCCCGTAGGTCACACGGGTCAGGCTTTAATTTATGACCGGGTGCTTGTCAGTTCTTCTCACGTCAGGGTTGATATGCCATCGCCTCGCTGGTTGGTCGTAACATAAGGAAAAGAATGAGTAAATCACAATTCGCCTTCCGGAAGGAAGACAATTCGATTAACAAGGAAACACAAACTCGGCTTCTTTCTAATCTATTGATTAAATCGAAAAAGATATATATGTATATATCACATATATGGTGGTCGAGGTCTGGTGTGGACGTGTGTTAAAAGCACACAGATGTCTTAGCGTCTTTCTGTGCTTCTCCCAGACAAATCAACCCCACGTGCACGTCGTGAACACTGCCAAGCAGACGGGGCTCTGGTAAACGGCGAGTGTCCTGCACCGTATAACTGGACCTCCACTACCTTACGGGCCAAGGCTATTTAACTAAAGGCTAAGGATGAGGTCTGCGGCACATATAACCCACCGGCGGGTGGAATATGCTCTGGTGCCCAGCAACCTAAGTTCCAGACATGGATCAAATGGCATGGTAGGTGGAGAGGGCTATGTAAGCCGTAGTGAAGGCAACCTCCCTAGGAGAAGGAAAACTCTTATACAAACCTGCGATGACTGCTGCATTCAATGATGTTGGCTTGCTCTTCTTTTTGGATCAATGTGGCAGTTGTTTAGAGAGTGGGATTGTCTCGGTGCAAAGTCTTTCCCCACTATAACAATCCTCATGCACAGGCATTGCTCGATATAAATTAGATCCACTTTTATATCGAGTGATGCCAATGTTCGAAAGAGAATTTGCTGCCATCATATATATATATATATATATATATATATATATATATATATATATATACAGGGTGTCCAAAAAGTCTGGCAACATTATGTAGCCAGACTTTGTGGAAGCATCCTGTAGATTATGTAGCCAGACTAAATGGGCACCCTGTATATATATATATATATATATATATATATATATATATATATATATATATATATATATATATATATATATAATTTTCTTGAGAAAACAACCGTGCCATACCCTGCCGATGACGTTAAATATATCTAGGGTTGCTGCTCTAGTCCCCCCTGCCTGATCCATCCACTGCATAATATATACATTTAGAGATTACAGTAAGTATATCTGCAGTAGAACAGACTTGCCCAAATCCATACTGTTTGTCGGAGAGAAGTTTAGCAGCTGTGAGGTGGTAGACTAAAGCTTCATTAATTATTGTCTCAAATGTTTTAGCCAAAAAGAAGGAGGAAGCTACTAGAGAGATAATTTATTAGGTCAGTTCTTTCCCCAGTATTCTTCTTAACTCGTACCACAAAAAAGCAATTTTCCAGCAGTTAAGAAAACAATATTCATTGATGCATTTGTTCAAAAGTTTGGAGGGAATTGACACAACCTTTGTTGAGCAGTTTTTAAATAGTACAGTCGGGGGTGAGATCAGGTCTACTAGCTTCTTTGATATCTAGTTGTTTTATGACAGTATGTACTTAAAATGGGGTGACTTTCATCAGTGTGATTTCTGTCTGCGAAGGAAAATCTAGGAAGGAGTGGTTTGCCAGGTTCAAAGTAAAGTTGAAAACAAAGCAACGAGCAAGCAGGGTGACCTTTGCGGTTGCCATGCAAACAACTTCAAGATTGTTTGATGGTGGGAAAATTGTTAATTATTTACTACAATGTTATAGATCTTCCAGAGATCACAAGTTCCTAATTTCTCCAAGGCAGCCGTATTGTAGTACTGTGTCGTTTACAGCAATGCCTCTTCAACTCGGGATTGAGAGTTTAGGGTGATGTTTATCAGTAGCACAGCATGATCAGCATTCCCGAGAGGACAATGGGTATGTGTTACAGAATCCTCAGGAATTGTGGCCAGAAATAGGTCGAAAAGTGGGGCTTGCTGATTCTGACGGTCTGGTAAACGGGTCAAGAGTGTTATTGTCTGTGTCAGGGAATGGGCTATATAAAGGTTAGAGAAGCCAAACCAATAACTGGTATATCTATATTGTCAGAGAAGACGTGGTTGAATAGACTAAAGTCTAAGTCGAGGGAGAGCGGCAAAGAAAATATTAGTAGCTAACGCTATGTTGTAAAGTTAGTTTAAAGCACATGAAGGTCTGGTCGTCAGATTCTAGTTTAGATTCCCTAGTACTGGGGAGGGTATTATGAATATAGACTCCAAATCTGAGCATGGGTGTCAGAGTCTGTACGACAGATAACCAGACATATAAAAGTGCTTAGAGTGGATAGAGGGCTTTAAGTTAGTTTTACTTAGTCATAAAATATCCGAGTAGTTTGCTAAAGGGTATATATGTGAAGAAAAACATGTTCGAACACATCTCAAGTTAAATATATTTATATGAATAATAAAAAATAAACAATTCGGATATTTTTACATGAGGAACGAAATAATGATTATACCGTGTTAAGAGACCTAAATCCATTGTTTTTTTTGACGTTTGATTTTATTTTTAAATAATTTCACGTTTAAATTGTATTTTTCATGGTTTAATTTTGATTCTTTTATATTTTCATATATTTTATTTCTTAATTAATTGGACACACAAAACAAAAGTTGCATCAGTTTACTAAAGAAAACAAAACAAACAAAGCAAATTTTCTGTTTCGAACGAACACACAAAAAAAGAAAGCCTAACAGACAAAATTTCTCTTTTGAACACAAGTAAAAACAAACGAATTCACCCCCCTTTTTCTTTTTCGAAATTCCTGCAATGAAAGGTAAGCTTTTTTTACGCTTTAAAAAATTTCAGGACCAAGTAAAGAATAGATACCCCATATCAGACGACGCCGCCTGGCGGTGCCAGGCGCACATTTCAACTAACACCGGTGATTCGACCTTGACATTGGCACAAGCACATGGCGTCGGTTGTTTTTAAACACGTCAAATAGCAAACATGCTCAAATATTCACCAGCATTTTTTTAAAAATATATTTACAAAACCTTTGAAGATTTAAAAAAAAAAGTATATATTTACAAAGCATTTTTTTTTTAAAAATAAGTAACAAAACGAACGTATTTAAATAAAAGATATTTAAATAAACGGGTGTCTCTTTCTGTTTCGGACTTTTGCGACCAAGATTGATTTTGATGTACCGTGTTTTGTGGGGAGGGGGGTTCTGTATGCGTTTTTAAGACAATTCAATATTTATTCTTTAAAACATTAACTTCAGCGACAATTAATATATTTTCAAAATAGTATTTTAAAATATTACATTTTTACGAATATTCGCGAGCAAGATTGTTTTAAAAAATAAAAGACATTTCAATAAATGGGTGTCTTTCTGAGTGCGTGTTTAATATACTTACAGAACTTTTTAATAACTATTTTATTCTTTTTATCAAACAAAAATAGAACTTTTATAATGACATATATGATGGATGGACTGTTTCGAAATTTTAAAATTAAAGTTAGTTTTATTTAAAAAAAAAAAAGACGAGGTGATTTTTTTTTTCAATTAAATTATAAACTTTATTTGAACTTTCAACAAACTTTTACAGACATAAAATAGACTTTTATAATAATTTTTAAAAAATATATTTAACGAAAAGTTTTTTTTTATCATTTCATTGTTGAATAAAATTTCAAAGTAATAAATGGTGAAAAAAATATCTCGAAAAGAAAAAAAAAACCTCGTTTTTTTTTTGTTTTAAATAAAACTTTAACTTTAAAATTTCGATGTTTGAAAAACATTCCATAATATATATTTCATTATAAAAGTTCTATTTTTGTTTGATAAAAAGAATAAAACAGTTAATAAATATATATAAAAAAAAAAAAAAAAAACAGTCCATTAAGTTCAAATAAAGACTGTTTGAATAAAACTTATAAAAAAAAAGGTTCATACGGTTTTGGCCATTTCTTTTTTGTACGTTTTTAATACAATTCAATATTTATTTACAGTGCGGTGGTCAGTGAAGGAGAAATCCTTTTAGGCCGAGGCAATTTTTTATGCATAATAAAATAACAAGTATAAACAATCGAGATAAAAAAATATTATTTTATTCACATATCTTTTTATAACTTTTATTTTTATAAAGATGAAATGTAGTATCACAAGATAGACATCTTTTTATAGTTTTTATTTTTATTTAAAAAAAAAGCACTCAGAAAGACACCCATTTATTTAAATATCTTATTAAAAAAAAAATCTTGCTCGCGAATATTCGTAAAAATTTAATATTTCAAAATATTATTTGAAAAATATATTAATTGTCGCTGAAGTTAATATTTTAAAGAATAATTAAATAAATATCTAATTATCTTAAAAACGCACACAGAACCCCACCCCACAAAACACGGTACATAAAAATCAATCTTGGTCGCAAAAATCCGAAACAGAAAGAGACACCCATTTATTAAAATATCTTTTATTTAAATACGTTCGTTTTGTTACTTACTTAAAAAAAAAAATGCTTTGTAAATATATACTTTTTCTTTTAAATCTTCAAAAGTTTTGTAAATATATTTAAAAAAAAAAATTGCTGGCAAATATTCGAGCATGTTTTCTATTTGACGTGTTTTAAAACAACCGACGCCATGTGCTTGTGCCAATGTCAAGGTCGAATCACCGGTGTTAGTTGAAATGTGCGCCTGGCACCGCCAGGCGGCGTCGTCTGCTATGGGGTATCTATTCTTTACTTGGTCCAAATTTCATTCAATAACTTCGAAAATAATATCAAACATTAAAATATGTACATTTCTTGGCCTTTTGGTCAAGATCAAAGTGTAGTATCTGTTCCGGCAGATACTGCAAGCTATGACTAGCTATGACTAGCAAAGACCAGATGTGGGGGCAACCCCACATCTGGTCTTTAACCAGCTCCCATTTCCCACCTCTCGGGAGCTGGTCCCCTTTTTCCCTTCCCCCTCCCTTCACTCCTCACATTAAAAATTGGCCTTGTGCCTAATTTGCTCGGTGGGGGAGCAAATAAATACCATCTGTTCTTCAGATGCTGCACTTCTATTTCTTGTTCTCTTTCGGTGGAGGAGAAATCCTTCACAACTGAGGCAATTTTTATTTTTGTACCTTTTCTCCACGTTAAAACACGACCCTGGTGTCTAACTCTGTCCCGTGGGGAGGCATAGTAAATAGGTACAATCTAATAATACAACATATATTAACTTCCCGATGCGTTATAACACGAGTTGGGTTTGTATTACTGTACATATAGATTCGAAAAAGTTTTCAAAAAACAAATATATAACAAATAAATGTTATCAAAGCCAAGATAAGTTACTTTTCTATCTAACTGGATAACTTTTTAGTGTTTTTATTTTATGTAACATGTTTATTCAGCTCGAAAAACATACAGGGTTTACTGATGTATTCGAAAATTGCAAATGGTGGGGCACTGGGCAGGGGCACTCTCTGCTAAACACGCTAAGCTTGGAAAAATGAGTTAAAACTAAAAAAAAACTAACAAAAATATTGTTAGAAACTCGCTCAATATATGTTACCATGACATAGGCTGACATATATTCGGTGGGTTTTTAACAGTATTTTTGTGTATTTTTATAGTTTTAACTCGTTTTCCCAAGCTTGCCGTGTTTACCAGAGAGTGCCCCGCCATTTGCAATTTTCGAATACATCAGTAACATTGTATGTTTTTCGAGCTGATAAACATGTTACATTAAATAAAAACTTTAAAAAGTTATCCAGTTAGATAGAAAAGTAACTTATCTTGCCTTTGATAACATTTATTTTTTATATATTTGTTTTTTGACAACTTTTTCGAGTGATACAAATCCCACGAGTGAATAAAAAAAGTACAAATCTCCGATTAAGAAAAAAAAAGTAAAAAAAAATTATTAAATTCTAAATTTGATTTTTGTCAAAAATCGATTCCTGAGAAAATAATAATGTTTACCAAAAACAATAATTTATTTCGAAGTTGGTTGGTGTTGCATGAGGGACTGAACAAGAGTTTTCACCGGCTGGAGTTACGCCCCCTTACCGGTGTGCGGTGTACTCATGATTGTCAGATGTAAATAAAGACGCCATTTATAAAGAAGTTGATCAGTCGTTATGTCTTATTCAATAGATATTGACATCCTCAATAATGACACATGGTGGCCGCGAGTGGGATAAAGATATGTCTAAGTAAGATGTACAAAAGGATAAGAAGCGGAAAGTTATTTGCAGAAACAGATAAGTAACTTTATTGTTCTTGTTTAAAATTGTAATTCGTACGTACGTCACGTGGAAGAAAAAAAAAATGTCGGATGGAAGCATGGAAGAAACAAACAGACCAGTGGCTGGCATAAGACCACCAGCGCCCTTATGTATGGAAGATAATTTATCGGCGAACTAACTGGAAGTTGTTTAAACTGAAATGGCATAACTACGCCATTATTACGTGTTTGACGAGACAGTCATTACAATATCAAACGGCACTTTTGCTTCACACGTTGGGAGATAACGCATTGAAAGTTTATTACGGATTTCAATTTCTAACACCTGAGGATGAAAGAACACCCACCGAAATCATTCAGGCATTCGATAAATACACTATAGGGGAAACGAATGAAACCTACGAGCGTTACGTATTTCATTCTAGAAAGCAAGGAGAATTAGAGACTGTGGAATCCTTTATTACGGCAATACGGACGTTAGTAAAAACGTGCAATTTTTGTGACAATTGCGTTTCATCAGTAGTCAGAGATCAGGTAGTGCTGGGAATACACAACCCCCAGACACAAGCTGAATTATTGAAAATAAGACAGTTAGACTTACAAAAATGTATTGACATTTGTAAGCTGTCTGAAAATGCCACGGTCCAGTCCAGAATCCTAAGGCCTGAAGGAGTGAATAAGGTTGATTTTAAACCGAGGAGAAAGACATTGGCACAAACTGACAGAGATTGCTGGGCGTGTGCACTGCGGCATGGACCGAGAAAAGAGTTATGTCCTGCATTTGGCAAGACCTGTTATCAATGTAATGGGAAAAACCACTTTGCCGCAAAATGCAAAGTATCAAGGAAAAAGAAGGTGCAGGCTGTCAAAACCCAATATGAGGACCAGGAAAACGACAGTAGTAGTTCAGACTATGGACAGGTAGACAACATAACGATTAAGGAAAAGGTGAATGCTGTGAATCAAGAGGTGATAAAGGCGGAAATGATGGTGAAAGGAAAACTAATTGCTTTTCAGCTTGATAGTGGAGCGTCCGTGAACATATTGAATGTGAAACACGTGATCGGAAAAACACTGGAACATTCAAATAAGACCCTTGTCATGTGGAATGGAGCAGAAGTGAAGCCATTAGGAGAGTGTCGAGTTAAAATGATAAACCCCAAAACTGGACAGAAATATGCAGTTAAGTTTGTCATTGTGAAAGAGGATTTCCATCCCTTACTGGGAACAAATGCAATCCAGAAAATGGAACTCGTCACAATCAATAACGAAAAATTCAAAATGGTCGCCAAAGTTTCTCAAATGAATGAATCCAGCACCCAGTACTCGGACAGCATTATCAATGACTTCAGAGATGTATTCAAGGAAGAATTGGGTCAATTACCAGGAGAGGTACATTTGCAGGTGGATCCAGGAGTAACACCAAATGTTGCAGCAACACGGAGAATACCAGTGGCACTTAAAGACAAGCTAAAAGTCGAGTTGGGAAAACTGGTTAAGAAGAATGTTATTGAACCAGTGGGCGACCCAACACCATGGGTAAGTGCGTTAGCACTGGTAACTAAGAAAAACGGAAGCCTGCGGATATGTATAGACCCAAGACCACTGAATAAGGCTCCGAAGAGGGAACGTTTTCGGTTACCTACACTGGACGATACTACCAGAACTGGCTGACAGCAAGGTATTTTCTACCCTAGATCTACGAGATGAATTCTGGCATGTAAAATTAGGCGAAGTCAGCAGTCGCTTAACAACATTTGCTACACCATACGGTAGGTTCCGGTGGAAGGTTTTACCTTTCAGTATTTCTCCAGCTCCAGAGATATTTCAAAAGACCCTTTTTAACAATGTGTCCGATTTGGAGGGGGTGGTTAACAAAGCGGATGATCTTCTGGTGATTGGGAAGGGTAAAACGATGGAAGAAGCAACAATTGATCATGACCTAAAACTCAGGAAACTGTTGCAGAGATGTCGTGATCGCGGGATGCGATTGAATGCTGGAAAATTGAACTTACGACAAACGTCTATATCTTTCCTGGGACACATAATAACCAGTGATGGTTTACTTCCTGATCCTGGGAAGGTAAGAGCCATAAAAGAGATGCCATGTCCAACAGATGTGAAAGGAGTGCAACGATTGGTTGGATTTGTGAATTACCTGGCAAAATTTCTACCACACATATCTGATGTGATGGCCCCAATTCGAAATTTAGTGAAGGCAGATGTGCCATGGACATGGTCCCAAATCCATGAAGAGGCTTTTGGGAAAATTAAAGAGTTAGTGAGTGAGGCACCAGTGTTGAGGTACTATAACCTCAACAAATCTTTGGTCATCCAATGCGATGCAAGTGAGAAGGGCATGGGGGCTGCACTACTACAAGAAAGTCAACCCCTAGCCTATACCAGCCGTGCACTGACCGACACAGAAACTCGGTATGCACAGATTGAAAAGGAACTACTAGCAGTAGTCTACGCATGTGAACGGTTTCATCAATATACGTTTGGTCGACAGATAACAGTGCTAACCGATCATAAGCCACTGGAGACGATTATGAAAAAAGAATTGGTGAAATGCCCAAAACGACTTCAAAACATGCTGATGCGACTACAGGCTTACGACGCTACAGTTCTGTACCATCCAGGTAAGAAAATGTTCCTTGCAGACACGCTATCCAGAGCATACATTTATGCATTGAGCAGTGAAGATATGGACGATGAAGATGATGTCAAGGAAGCAGAATATATTCCTGTAACAGAGAGAAGGCTGCTTGAACTGCGCTCAGCCACGAAGGAAGACAGAAGCATGCAGCAGTTACAGCAAGTAATTCTGGAAGGATGGCCAGAAGAAAAAATATATCTTGACCCAGAGGTGAGACCATATTTTAACATACGGAATGAAATGACGGTGCAAGATGGTTTAATTTTCAGAGGAAACCGGGTAGTGGTTCCACTGACACAGCGGGCGGTGTTGAAAGAAAAGCTGCATTCCACACACCTGGGAGTAGAAGGATGTTGCAGAAGAGCAAGAGAATGCTTGTATTGGCCAAATATGAACAGTGACATCAAAGACTATGTGTCAAAGTGCCCCACATGTAGAAAATATGAAGTGGCCAACCCGGCAGAACCATTAATGGTCCATGAAGTTCCTGACAGACCCTGGGCGAAAGTGGGAGTAGATCTCTTTAAGTTTGCAGATAGAGACTATCTGTGCACAGTTGATTATATGAGCAACTTCTGGGAAATCGATCATCTTCTCAATACATAAGCAAAGACAGTGATAACTAAACTTAAACACCATTTTGCACGACATGGAATACCAGACCAGGTCGTAACTGATAATGGGCCACAGTTTAGTAGCCAGGAATTTTCTACCTTTGCAAAAAAGTGGTGTTTTACACATACACCTGTCAGTCCATACAATAGCAAGGCAAATGGCAAAGTGGAATCTGCGGTAAAGATGGCAAAGAACCTTTTCCGGAAAGCGATGGACGATAAGGCTGATCCATACCTAGCAATGTTGGATCACAGGAATACGCCAGCCAAAGGTCTCTTATCACCAGCTCAGAAGCTGATGTCAAGGAGAACAAAAACACTTCTCCCAACCAGGGAGGATTTACTCAAGCCAGAATTGCCCAAAAATCTGAGAAAATCAGTGAAGCAAGACCGCAGGAGGCAAGAACATGCTTTCAACCACAAAGTAAAACCACTTAAACCATTGTATCCTGGAGATGTAGTACGGATGAAACCACACATAAATGGTCAAAAAGAGTGGAGGAAAGCTGTTGTATGGAGGAGACTGGATGAGCGATCATACCATGTAAAAGTGGATGGGGACTTATATCGACGGAATAGAGTAGATTTGAAGAAAACTGCAGAGACACCCCCACTCACATCAGGAATACACCAGCCATATGAAGTGCAGAGCAAGTTACCCAAGAATACAGGGCAGAGTACAGAAGAGATATGTAACTCAGAACCACCTGAATATGAAGGTGAAATAAGAGAAAACCTCAACCCGACCCCATCCCCAACAAAACCAACTCCGGAAAGGTTGCGGACAACACGGTCAGGAAGAATAATAAGAGATCCTGTGAGATTCAAGGATTTCACAACATAAGTGAAAGGGCAGAATAATCCCTGTTAGGTAGGAGGGTAGTCAGCCCAAGGAATGCCTAGATCACTGTGTTTTGTAGACTGTTTTAATTCTTATCAAACTTTTTGTTGTGTTTGTTTTGTTTTTTTTTGTTTTGTTGTCTTTATCTTCTGTTTTTATTATTGAGAAAAGGGAAGATGTTGCATGAGGGACTGACCAAGAGTTTTCACCGGCTGGAGTTACGCCCCCTTACCGGTGTACTCATGTTTGTCAGATGTAAATAAAGACACCATTTATATAGAAGCTGATCGGTCGTTATGTCTTATTCAATCTATTGACATCCTCGATAATGACACGGTTGGTTGGTTGGTTGTTTTTGTTTTACAGCATATCAACCCTTTTCGGGTTATTTAATGCTGAATCCAAAGATTCGGACGAAAAATATTTTTAATAGAATATATTTGCTGTTTTCACGTCGGTTTCTATTCAACCCATAGTTGGGACCCTAACAGGTACTACCACTCCGGGTAAGAATGGACCTGGGAGCAATGGTAATTAAAGGGTGGCTCCACACTCGCCAAAGCCCACAAGCTGGGGCCTCACCACTGGATATAGTTTAAGGTCATATCCAGGACCCCCATTGAGGGACTTTTACCCTCTGCAGGGCGACAGTCGGCGTATTCTAATGCCCCACCGACAGGGCCTCGAAGTTGGTTGAATTGTGAGACTACTTGACATAAAAACTGCTTTATCGATACTTAAACATTTAGAAAAAAACTTTTTCTGTCTACACTTTTCTATTCTCTTGCTATAGGATTGTGTTTGGTTTTTATATTTTATCCAATATTTTAGATTTCTTGATAAAGTTAACATAAATTGAGCACTTGGTATATTGGCCATCATTAATTAGTGGAAATTTGATGTAGAAAAATTTAAAAAATCTGTTTTTGTTGCTCTTACCTTCCAAAAAACCACAGAATATCAAATTACAATAATTAGGAAACTGAACTATTCTTTGTCTCGTTTACTGCTAACTGGCCATGAAGAGGGTGTTAATTTTACGTTAAATTTATATAGGATCGCCCATTTAAAAAACTTGGGTATTTTCGTTTTTAATTCTTTTGTGCACATTTTTATTGTTGTTGAAACAAAATAGTAAAAAAAAAAAAGTTGAACTTTTCAGCATGTAATCTTCACTGAGTTACAGTGTTTTTTCTTTTGACTTTTTGTATAAAAAGTCAAAATATGCCTCGTGAAAGGAATAATTATTTTCTTTATTTTGTCTGATTTAATAACGATATTATCAATGTCTAAAAACGATTTTTATTTCGTTTATTTATATAACGATATTATCAATTTTTAATTAGCGTTTTTTTAATTCGTTTATTTTTGTAATGATATACATTTTTGATAAACATTTTTAAAGCGTTTATTTTAATAACTACATAATCAATATTTAATAAATAAGTTTTATATCGTTTATTTTTCTAACAATATTATCAATTTTTAATAAACAAACCTTTTTCGTTTATGTTTATAACGATATCAATTTTAAATAAAAAAATTAATTCGTTTATTTTTAAAACGATATTATCAATTTTTTATAAAAAATTTTATCATGTTTATTTTTATAATGATATTATCAATTATTAAGACACAATTTTTATTTCGTTTATCAATTTTTAGTGAACAATTTTATTTCGTTTATGTTTTGTTATGGCGAGATGAGCAATGCACCGCCGGAACTTTTTATCGAAAGAACGTTATCACCGGTCACCGGTTGTGAGAGCCTTCCCTGGGCGGGAACACTTAAAAACGTAACATGCTGTCTCTGTAAATATTCTCAATAAACTTCTCTATTTCTTTATTACTTCAGAACCTCTTTATCCATTTATTTCCCTGGTAGAATACCTTTCTTGAATATCCTTTTATTACGGCCACCCACCGCAGGATATATCAACTGGCGACGAAAATGAGATACGAACTGTAAATTCATCTAAAAAAAATAGAAAAAAAAAAAAACATGTGGTAACCGAGAACATTCTGAAAATTGTTGTTCACAAAGTTCACTTTTAATTGAAGAAAAAGCTTCTTAGAAAGCGAAAGACTGGTGTCTGCCACAAATTTACGCAAGTAAAAAATAATTTTTATATTATTGACGAGTTAAACTCCGTTTTTCTCTTTTTAAACTCCCAAAGAGTTGACGTTATATAACGTTGTGTGTGTGTGTGTGTAAATTGTGACTTTCTTCATGATTAACGGACGTGTGTTTTGTATTTGGTTAATACGATAAAAAAACAAAACAAATGAACAATACTAAGGAATCTGTGTTAATTTAATAAAGAAAATTTTAAAAGAAGTTTACGTGTGTCTGCTGAAGAGTCTCTTGAAATTTTGTCAAGTGTTATTTTAACGGTGATTTTTTTTTTCGGAACTTTCCTATGTGTTGAGAATTTTCTGTGAAAATAAGCATCTTGTTTTTGAACAATATTTTTTTTTCTCTCTGTGGTATACGTGAACTTGCTATTGATACATTTAAAAAGAAAATGACATCGGAATAAATAGCGACGTTGACGAAAACGTTAACTGAGAGTTTAATCGCTCAACAAAAAGCCCAAATGGATTTTCAAAAACAAATGCTAATTCAACAAGAACGTTTCGAAACTCTTGTAATGCAACAAACGACGGATAATCGCTTATTTTGTGAAACGATTTTGTCAGAAAAATCTAAGGAGGGTGTATCCAGATTTTTTTCGGCTGAGGGTATAGCGAACTCGCTTTCAGAGTTTAAATATGACCCAGAAAAAGGTGACACTTTTCCAGCCTATTATCATAGGTTTGAAACGATATTTACAAAACGATGCGAGAAGTGGTCGGATGAGGAAAAAAATAATACTATTACTCCAAAAATGGGCACAGAAGAAAATACTAAATCCACGAATTTGATATTGCCTAAAAAACCGGAAGAGATCACTTTTTCTGAAACGGTGAAAATTTTGTGTGTTATATTCGGTGAAAGAGATAGTCTTTTTCATACATGGTATAGGTGTTTAAATATGTCAAAAGACGAAACTGATGACATTGTCACATATGCGGGCAAAGTCAACGCCAAGTGTGAACTGTTTAAATTAAAGGATTTATCAGTGGACATGTTTAAGTGCTACATATTTGTCAAGGTACTGACAGCACCGAAGGACAAGGATTTAAGGTCAAGGATATTATCAATCATGGAGCAAGACCCGGAAATGAACTTGCAAAAAGTGACAGAAGAATGTCAAAAATTGATAAATGTAAAACGGGACACTACGAGGATAGAGGGAAAAGTCACATCCCAAGTCCAGGTAGTAAAACAGAAGACATTTCCAAAAGACAAAGGGAAATTTTTTGAATGTTGGAGTTGTGCCGGTCCGCATTTAAGAAAAAAACTGCCCTTATAAAGACCAACCTTGTACCAAATGTGGCCTAGTGGGACACCGGGCATCCCACTGCCGAACTAAGCAAGACAAAAGACGTAAATGGAAGCCAAAAGTAAATGTGGTCTTGTCCAAAGCTACTTTTAGACACAGGTAGCGACATATCAATTATCGACGAAGTGACCTGGAAGAGAATTGGTGGTCCAAAACAGAAAAACACAAAAAATTGCAAAAGATGTTTCCAGAGAGCGATTAAAATTCATGGAAGAATTTCATTGCAGTGTTTCTCTTGGATCGAAAACTTTTTCCTCAAACCTTTCAGTTGTTCCAGGAATAAATTCTTGCCGTTTTGGAATTAATTGGATTGTTTGATTTATGGGAGCTACCCATAAATTCATTTTGCAATAATGTAAGAGCGTTGGAAAAGAAAAATTCCAAACAAAATGACCATTTTCTGGCAGTGTTAAAAAGTGAATTCCCCAAAGTTTTTTCAGAGGGATTAGGAGTGTGCACCAAAACTGAAGTAAATTTTGAATTAAAACAGAATGTGAAACCTGTTTTAGACCCAAAAGAAATGTGCCTTTATCTTCAAAAGAAGACATTGAAATTGAACTAAAAAGACTACAGAAGAATGGTGTAGTCGAAAAAGTTGACTATTCTGAGTGAGCGAGCCCCACTGTGTATGTTAAAAAGAAGAATAAGAAGATTCGGGTATGTGCAGATTTTTCTACAGGCCTTAATGACTGATGGATCATAGTTATCCACTTCCATCTCCTGAAGACATTTTTACAAAACTGAATGGAGGTAGAATTTTCTCCAAAATCGACTTATCGGAAGCTTACCTTCAGGTAAAAGTCAATGAAGAATGTTTTGAGTATTTGTGCATCAATACACATCAAGGATTTTCCGACTAAAAAGACTTCCTTTTGGATTAAAAGTGGCCCCAGCATTATTTCAGCAAATAATGGATACGATGCTTGCTGATTTAGATGTTGCAATCGCATATTTGGATGACATCCTTGTCAAAAGTAAAAATGCACATGAACATAAGGAACACATCAGAGCAGCTTTCCAAAGAATTGAGGAATTTGGTTTCAAGTTAAGTGCCGAAAAATGTGAATTCTTTGTAAAACAGATAAAATATCTTGGTCAAATTATCGACAGCCAAGGCAGAAGACCGGATCCTCAGAGAACAGAAGCAATCGAGAGGATGCCAGCACCCAATAATGTTGCCCAGTTACAATTTTTGGGGGGTTTGGCTCAATATTATGCTATTTATATTCCAAACATGCATAAGTTGAGAGCACCATTGAATGATTTGTTAAAAAAAGGACAAAAGTGGATTTGGTCAAAAGAATGCAAAAATGCGTTTGAAGATATTAAGAAATGCCTGCTATCAGATTTAGCTCTAGCACATTTTGATCCACAAAAAGAATGGATTGTTGCATCAGATGCAAGTGACTACGGAGTAGGAGCAGTTCTTCTCCATAAACTTGAAGATGGATCAACAAAGCCAATAGCCCATGCATCCAGATCACTTTTGCCGGCTGAAAGAAACTATTCTCAAATTGAAAAAGAAAGCTTGACGATTATTTAAGCCATTAAAAAATTCCATAGATTTATTCATGGAAGGATGTTTAGTTTGCAAACCGACCCCAAACCCTTATTGACTATTTTTGGCTCTAAAAAAGGCATACCGACGCACACTGCGAACAGACTCCAACGATGGAGCATAATTCTACTAAATTATAACTTTAAAAAAATATCGGACATGCAGATGGACTGTCCAGGCTCATCCAAAAGTGTGCTGAACCCTTGGAAGACACAGTAATAGCTGCATTGACAGAGGAAAAAGAACTCTCCGGATTATTGTGCAACACAATCAGAGTTACCAGTGACTCTAGACGAAATAAGTAAGGCAGCAGAAAAGGATGATTATATTGTGAAAATGAAAAAGTTGGTGCAACTAAATGGAAAATCAAAGAAAGGCCCTAAAATTTTACCATTTTTCATTTGTGCTCAAACCTTGATATACACAGACAGAGTCGTCATACCGACTACGCTTCAGAGAATAATTGTAAAAGAATTTCATTGTGGTCATCCAGGCATGTCGAGAATGAAAGCTTTAATGCGTGGATATACGTATTGGCCTAGGATGGACCAGGACATTGAAAAACTCGTAAGAGAGTGTCAAGGGTGTCAGCTAGCAGCAAAGGCACCACCTGTGCAGATACAACCGTGACCAAAGACTGATACACCGTGGACACGGTTACATATCGATTATGCAGGTCCTTTAAATGTACATTATTTCTTAGTTGTCGTCGACAGTTTCACAAAATGGCCAGAAGTGTTTAAATACAAACACCCTACTTCGATGAGTACAATAGATGCACTAAGAGTTCTTTTCAATCATTTTGGAGTACCTAAAACTATTGTCAGCGACAACGGCACCCAATTTACCAGCAAAGAATTTGAAGAATTCTGCAAGGCTCTAGCCATTGAACATTTAACAACGGGAATCTACCACCCAAGGTCAAATGGCCTAGCAGAGAGGTTCGTCGATACATTCAAAAGAGCCTTGAAGAAAAACCAAGGCATGGACACTGACGAGAAGAGTCTTGAACAATTTTTATCGGTGTACAGGATAACTCCGAACCTAAGCACTGATACCGGTTCGTCACCAGCCGAACTGATGTTTGCACGGAAAATCAGGTCTGTATTTGACAGAATTTTACCAAGTGCAACCAGAGTAACAACAACAAAAGAAAATTTTCCAACAAGGTTTTACAAACCTGGTGACAGAATATTCTTCCTGAATTACAGGAGTGGAAAAATTTTTTTGGAGGAGGGGATTATCATGAAAAGAATCGAACACATGCTATATTCTGTAAGAAGTAATAAATTCGACTGTCGCAGGCATATAAATCAGCTAAGACCTCGACACACTGATGACTACAAACAGGCAGAAGAAAATGACCTGCCCCTAGAGGTTTTGTATGATTCTTTTTATATTCCCCAACCCTTAACAGAACTTACTCCAGATTTGAGAGTTCCAGTTTCTCCACCAACTCCACCCACTCAAACGATATTGAGGAGAAAAAGTACAAGGGTGAAAAGAAAAGTTAACCGGCTGAGCCCCAAGCCAAAAAGCAAACGATATTAAGCCAAATTCTCTTGGGAGAAATTGTCTTAGGGAGAGGTGTTATGGCGAGATGAGCAATTCACCACCGGGACTTTTTATCGAAAGAACGTTATCACCGGTCACCGGTTGTGAGAGCCTTTCCTGGGCGGGAACACTTAAAAACGTAACATACTGTCTCTGTAAATATTCTCAATAAACTTCTCTATTTCTTTATTACTTCAGAACCTCTTTATCCATTTATTTCCCTGGTGGAATACCTTTCTTGAATATCCTTTTATTACAGCCACCCACCGCAGGATATATCATCTTTCAACCCTATATTGCTTTGATGATACCAAGAATAATGTCGAATCGTACGAGTGAACCACATATGTGGTGGGAAACGCCTAAGTTGGTGGAATCTTTCAAATTTTTCAAGCAACAGTGTGAGTTATATTTTTTCGTAGAAGGCATTATAGAAGACAGACAAGTTGATCACATTCGCTTATTTTCGGGGAAAGAAGGCCTTAGGCGTTATAATTCTTGGTCATTTGAAAACGAGACCGACAGACGCAATCCTGCAATGATTTAGAATAAACTCCTAGAGCAGTTAGATCCTCAAGTTAATTTTCAGATCGCACGTTTTTGTTTACAGAAATACTCGCAAAACGAAACAGAAAACATTGAGGATTTTCTTGCGAGCTACAAGCTGCAAGCACACAAATGTCAATTTAGAGACGATTATCAGTTGGGAGAACGGGTGATTGAACAAATAATAGTCGGAACGGAACATCTGCAGCTGCAGAAGCAACTACTGAGCAAGAAAGATGCCATGTCCTTACAGGAAGTACTTAACATGTGTAGAGGCTGTGAGGCTTCGATTAACTGCATGAAGACAATGGCAAACTGCAAGGAAAAACTGACAAGAAAATAAACGTGATAAAAGGAACATGCGGCAAACATGAGCTTCTCAATCAGCATGGAAATTGCCCCGGTCGAGGTAGAACTTGTTCAGCATGCAGACGCAGGAACCACTGGCTAAGATGTGCCAGACCAAAAGAGTCAAGAAAAAAACGGACAGACAGCCATAAACAAATAAGCATACCAAACACAAGAAACTTGTACCAGCAGAGTCTACGTCTAAAAATCGTCAGAGCTGTATTAATGTTCAGAACCAAATGGTTGATGCATTTGAGAATATGTCATTTTATTTAATGCAGGACCACAGGAGAAGGAACTCTCGGTCATAATTATTTGCCATCCTAAATGTCATACTACCAAACAGAAAAGGGGTTCAGGAACTGAAGGTTAACGTAGACATAGGAGCAGAGGGAAATACACTCCCATTACATACATTCCAGCTAATGTTTCCGGAACATGTGGACCACAATGGATATCCACGCCCAGGAACAACTCTGAAGGAAACAGCGATATTTACTGTGTACATTGGTTCTAGCATCCCACAGCAGGGATCTGTAGAAATTCAATGTCTTCAGAAATCCCCAACCATGGAGAAACTCTCGCACAAACTCTCTGGTGCGAAATTTTCCTTCTAGCTAGATGCCAACAATGGCTACTGGTCAGTCAAACGCGACAGAGTCACAATTATTGACAACCTTCAATTCACCCTTTGGGCGATATTGTTTCAAAAGTATGCCCTTTGACCTAGTCATGTCTCAAGATGTTTTTCAACAAAAGATAGACATGATAATCGAGAAGTGTCCTGGATCATTAGCTTAAAATGATGACGTCATCATCAATGGGAAGACCAAAGAGGGGCATGACCACAACTTACGACAGTTGATGAAGATGCACTGACTGCTGTTCTGTCGAGAGAGCCAAGGTTGCAACAGATGCCACAGTTACTTCTACAAACCACACCCCAATCAACTCTACAAGAGATCTTATAGAAGAGTATCAGGACCAATTTGACTGAATTAACAACTTCTCAAGGGATACCACATCGTGCTTCGTCCGAACATCCATCCCATGATTCATACACCTAGGGAATGACTCATCCACATGAGGAGAGGAGGTAAAAGCAGAACTCGATGAACTCGTAAACCAACAAATAATTCGAAAGGTTGATGAGCCAACGGATTGGGTGAACAGCATCGGGTATCTGTGTGCAATAGCAATGGTGAACTTCGCCGATGTCTAAACCCTAAAGATCTAAACAGGGACATCATGCGTTGTTGCCATAAATCCCCAACGATGGAGGAACTCTCGCACAAACTGTCTGGTGCTAAATTTCAACAGAAGATGGACATGATTATCGAGAAGTGTCCTGGAGCATTAGCTCTCATTGATCACGTGATCATCCAAGTGAAGACCAAAGAAGAGCATATTAATAAATACTACCAGGACCTACAGCCAGGATATCCGAATGGAGTTTGGTATGGAAAAGTGCACACTACTAGCTATAAGAAAGGGAAAACAAGAGACGACAGAAGGCATGAAACTATCCAACTAAACGGAGATTAGGGCACTAGGGGAACAAGACGCCTATAAATACCTAGGAGTACTGGAAGCAAACACCATCAAAGCAACAGAAATGAATGAGAGAATTGGAAAGGAATACCTCAGGTGAACAAGAACACTTCTCGAAACCAAATTATATAGCAGAAACCTAATAAAAGGCATAAATACAAGGGCAGTATCACTAGTAAGATACTCTGGACCGTTCATAGGGTGGACTTAAGAAGAACTGAGCTCGCTCAGAAGACCAGGAAACTCATGACAATGACAAACGCACTACATCAGAAAGACAATGTTGACCGACTCTACGTAAAAGGGAAAGATGGCGGGAGGGGACTGGTTAGCATAGAAGACTGTATGAATGACAGCAAAAAAGTTCTAGAAAAACACTTAAATCCAAACACTGAAAGAATAATCATAGAAGAAAAAAAAACAATAAAACAGAAAACAGCGAAACAAAAAATAAGACAAGAAAAGAAAAGTGGGAAGAGAAACAACTATACGGAAGATTCATAAGGATGATAAAAGGTGAAAATAACGAAAACACTTTAACATGGAGTCGAAAAGGACACTTAAGCCGAGAAACTGAATCGCTAACAACTGCAGTACACGACAAAACACAAGAAAACTGCAAATGCAGACACAGTGGGCAAAGAGACGGATAATAAACTATATAAATGAATGCAGAAAACTGGCCCAAAAGGAATTCAAGAACAGACACGTCCAAGTGGGAAGGGTAGTAGACTGGGAATTATGCAAATAACTACACCTCGAACGGACAGACAAGTGGTATAAACATAAGCAGGCAACAGTACTTGAAAACTAGGATTACAAAGCTATGGGACATGGACATACAAACTGATAAACCCATCCAAGCAAGAAGATCGGATGTCGTAATAATTAACAAGAAAGAAAAACCCTGTCAAATACTAGACTTTGCTGTTCCAGCTGATCACAGGGTCAATATCAAAGAAAAGGAGAAACGAAGCAAATACACAAAGCTAGGCAGAGAGCTGAAAGGGATATGGATGATGAAGAAAATCAAACTAATACTTATAATAGTAGGAACACTTGGAACAATCCTAACAAACCTTGAAAAAAGAATGGGAAAAATTGGAATCAAAGGAATGACTGGAAAAATAAAACAAAAGCAATTATGAAAACAGATGAAACATTAAAAAAACTCCTTGAATATGGAAACTAATACACAAGAGCAACAAGCACTTATTGCTTAAGTTATTATTAAGTTGCAGATTTATTCACAGCTAATAACGTCCATCATTTATTAAGTGGCAGAATTATTGACAGGTAATAAAGTACAGGAAAGATACTGTTAAGTTGGAAGATTATTTTTACGATGTAAACAATTGAGATTGTTATTGTTTAATTGGTGTTGATAATGACATACTATCATATTCGATGTGTATGTCGCTCGAAATTTTGCTTTATTGCAACAGTTTAGATTCCATTTTAAACATGTAATTAATAAAACAGAATATGATGAGAAAAAAGAAAAATATGCAAATGAAAAAATTCAAACATTTTAAACATGTAATTAATAAAACAGAATACGATGAGAAAAAAGAAAAATATGCAAATGAAAAAATTCAAACATTTTAAACATGTAATTAATAAAACAGAATACGATGAGAAAAAAGAAAAATATGCAAATGAAAAAATTCAAACATTTTAAACATGTAATTAATAAAACAGAATATGATGAGAAAAAAAAATATGCAAATGAAAAAAATAAAAAATTTTAAACATATAATTTATAAAACAGAATACGATGAGAAAAAAGTAAAATATGCAAATAAAAACATTAAACATTATTAAACACGTAATTAAACAGAATACGATGAGAAAAAAGAAATATATGCAAATGAAATAATTCAAAAGTTTTAAACATGTAATTATTAAAAAAGAATATGATAAGAAAAATAAGAAAACTATGCAAATTAAAAAATTAAAAAAAAATTGAACATGTAATTAATAAAACAGAAGACGATAACAAAAAGAAAAATATGCGCATGAAAACATTCCAAAATCCACATGTAATTAATAAAACAGAATAAGATGAGAAAAAAAGAAAAATATGCAAATGATTAAACTAAAAAAATTAAACATGTAATTAATCAAACAGAATACGATAAGAAAAAGAAAAACAATGCAAATTAAACAATTAATAAATTTTAAACATGTAATTAATAAAACAGAATACGATAAGAAAAAAGAAAAATATTCAAATGAAAAAATTTACAGCATGTAATTAATAAACAAAATACGATAAGAAAAAAAGAAAAATATACAAATTAAAAAACGAAAAAAAATTATACATGCATTTATTAAAACAGAATACTATAACAAAAAGAAAAATATGCAAATGAAAAAATTCACTAATTTTTAAAGTGTATTTCATAAAACAAAATACTATAGGAAAAAATATGCAAATGAAAAATTAAACAAATTTACAACATGTAATTAATAAAACAGAATTGGATAAGAAAAAATATGCAAATTAAAAAGTCCAAAAATATTAAATATGTAATTAATAAAACAGAATACGATAAGAAATAGAAAACTATTTAAATGAAAAAATTAAAAAAAATTAAACACGTAATTAATAAAACAGAATAGGACGAGAAGAAAATATGCAAATTAAAAAGTTCAAAAATATTAAATAAGTAACTAATAAAACAGAATACGATAAGAAATAGAAAACTATTTAAATGAAAAAATTAAAAAAATTTAAACATGTAATTAATAAAACAGAATACGATGAGAAGAAAATATGCAAATTAAAAAGTCCAAAAATATTATATAAGTAATTAATAAAACAGATTATGATGAGAAAAAAGAAAACTATTTAAATGAAAAAATTAAAAAAATTTAAACATGTAATTAATAAAACAGAATACGATAAGAAAAAAAGAAAAAACATACGAATGAAAAAATTAAAAAAATTAAACATGTAATTAATAAAACAGTATACTATAGAAAAAAAGAAAAATATGCAAATGAAAAACATATAATAAATAAAACAGAATGCGATAAGAAAAAATATGAAAATTAAGACAAATATTAAACATGTAATTAATAAAACAGAATACGAGTAAAAATGAAAAATATGCAAATAAAAAAAATTAAAAAATGATATATGTAACTAATAAAACAGAATACGATAACAAAAAAAGAAAAAATGCAAATGAAAAAAGTCGAAAATTTTAAACAATTAATAAAAAAATTAAAGTAATTAAAAATTAAAGTAATTAAAAATTAAAGTAATTAATAAAACAGAATACTATAAGAAAAAAGAAAAATATGCAAATAAATAAATTAAAAAAACTACACATGTAATTAATAAAACAGAATACCATAATAAAAAAGAAAAATATGCAAATGAAAAAATTTAAAAATTTTAAACATGTAATTAATAAAACAGAATACGATAAGGAAAAATATGTAAATGGAAAATTAAAAAATTTGACACATGTAATTAATAGAAACGAATACGATAGAAAAAAAAAGAAAAATATTCAAATGAAAAAATTCAAAAATTTTAAACATGTACTAAATAAAACAGAATACAATAAGAAAAAAGAAATATATGCAATTGAAAAAATTCAAAATGTAATTTATAAAACAGAATACAATAAGAAAAAAGAAATATATGCAAATGAAAAAATTCAAAATGTAAATAATAAAGCAGAATACGATAAGAAAAAAAGGAAATATACAAATGAAAAATGAAAAAATTATACATGTATTTAATAAAACAGAATACTAACAGAACAAAGAAAAACATGCAAAAAACATTTTTAAGTGTATTAAATTACACACAATGCTAAAGGAAAAAAAGAAAAATATGAAAATGAAAAAATTCAAAAATTCTAAACATGTAATAAATAAAACATAATACGATAAGAAAAAAATATAAAAGAATTTATGCATGTATTTAATAAAAAGAATACTATAAGAAAAAAGAAAAACATGCAAATGAAAAAATTCAAAATTTTTCAAAGTGAATTTAATAAAACAGAATACTATAGGAAAAAAGAAAAATATGCAAGTAAAAACCTCAAAAAATTTTCAACATGTAATTAATAAAACAGAGAACGATAAGAAAAAATTTGCAAATTAAAAAGTTCAAAAATATTAAACATGTAATTAATAAAACAGAATACGATTAGCAAAAAGCAAAATATTCAAATGAAAAAATTCAAAAATTTTAAACATGTAATTAATAAAACAGAATACGACAAGAAAAAGAAAAATATGCACATGAAAAAATTCCAAAATTTACAACATGTAATTAATAAAAAAGAATACGATTAGAAAAAATATGCAAATGAAAAAATTCAAACATTTTAAACATGTAAATAATAAAACAGATACGATAAGAAAAATAAAAATATGAAAACAAAAAAATTCAAAAATTTTAAACTTTAAACAAATAAAACAGAATACGATAACAAAGAAAAAGATGCAAATAAAAAAACTAAAAATTTTAAACATGTAATTAATAAAAGAGAATACGATGAGAAAAAAAGAAAAATATACAAATAAAAAAATTCAAACATTTGAAACATGTAACTAATCAAACAGAATACCATAATAAAAAGAAAAATATGCGAATGAAAAAATTTAAAAAATTTAAACATGTAATTAATAAAACAGAATACGATAAGAAAGAAAAATATGAAAATAAAAAATTCAAAAATTTTAAACATGTAATAAATTAAACAGAATACGATAAGAAAAAGAAAAATATGCAAATGAAAAAAAGTCAAACATTTTACACATGTAATTAATAAAACAGAATACGATAAGAAAAAATTTAAATGCAAAAATTACAAAATTTGGAACATGTAATTAATAAAACAGAATACGATAAGAAAAATGAAAAAAATTAAATACAAAATTAAAAAATATTAAACATGTAATTAATAAAACGGAATAAGATAAGAAAAAATTTAAATGCAAAAATTACAAAATTTGGAACATGTAATTAATAAAACAGAATACGATAAGAAAAATGAAAAAAATTAAATACAAAATTAAAAAAATATTAAACATGTAATTAATAAAACGGAATAAGATAAGAAACAGAAAAATATGAAAATGAAAAAATTCAAAACTTTTTAAAGTGTATCTTATAAAACAGAATAGTATAGGCAAAAAGAAAAATATGCAAACGAAAATATTCAAAAATCTTAAACATGTGATTAATACAACATAATATGAAAAGAAAAAAAGATGTAACTGATAAAAAAGAATACGATAAGAAAAAAGAAAAATATGCAAATGAAAAAATAAAATATTTTAAATATGTAATTAATAACACAGAATACGGAAAGAAAACAGATGTAACTAATAAAACAGAATACGATAAGAAAAAAAATGTGCAAATGAAAACATTCAAAAATTTTAATCATGTAATTAATAAAACAGAATACGATAAGAAAAAATATGCAAATGAAAAGTTAACAAATTTATGACATGTAATAAATAAAACAGAATACGAGAAGAAAAAAGAAAAATATACAAATTACAAATTTTAAACATGTAATTAATAAAACAAAATACGATAAAAAATATGCAAATGAAAAAAAATCAAAAATTTTAAACATGTAATTAATAAAACAGAATACGATAAGAAAAAGAAAAATGTGCAAATGAAAAAATTCAAAAATTTTAATCATATAATTCATAAAACAGAATACGATCAGAAAGAGAAAAATATGCAAATGAAACAAATTTTGACAGAAATCTAAATGTCAGATGGAACATTTTACTTAAAATAGATACATTTTGAATTAAATACTAATATCGAACTGAATATTTAACAGGATTTTTGAAAATCAGAAATTCATACATTTCATTCACATTTATTATAAACCATGGTGGAATAAATATACCTTTTTTATTAGATCCAATAATTATATTTTTTTTAATATTTAAGATTATTTTACAACATATAGAATATACCTTTCATTACAAGTATTCAATAAAAATAGTGAAATTTGTTTTGTTTTTAGTAAATCGATAAAACTGTTGTTTTGTGTGTCCAATTCATTAAGAAATAAAATATATGAAAATATAAAAGAATGGAAAGTTGTCAATTCTAGTTTTTTCTTCGTACTTTCAATCTTTGTTCTAGTTTTTTTTTGTTATTCTGGAATCTACACACATTTTTTTTTCATTCTAAATGTTACCTTTGATTCCAGAATTTCTGGCTTGGTTTCATGTCTTCTAGGATCCAATTGGTCTCTAAGTCACTAGGTCCCTCATCTTGAAACAGGAGCCTCCGGTACTCTTCTAGGTCCTACTTTTTGGTAATTTTTCCACAACAATTTTCTCTCTGATAAGGTTTCTGTAGAATAGCGATGCATTACTTCTGAAGAGAGTATTATGATATTTTGCCTTCTGTTTGTTCTTTATTTGGACAAATCTGGTATTTTGCCTGCTATTTAGTTCTTTTGCAACTTTTTCCATATCTTCTATTTTTACTTTGGAAACTGAGCCTGCAAATGATATTCTTTAATCGCCACGTTGCGGTAATTTTTTTTTTTTTTTTTTTTGCTTTGGACTTGCATTTTTTTTAATTGAGGGAGTCTTTTTTCTGCAGAATCCGTGATTTGATGTTTTTAGGAGCAACATTTATGTTTTAATTACTACCTTCGTCGCTCTTGAAGCTCGGATTTTTGGCAGTTTCATGCTCATCAATGGTGTTCTAAGTTCCACACACGGGACAGACTGTTCAGTTTGATATACTAAGAGTGGTGGTGTGGTTCTGGAAATTATTCAAAAACTTCACAAGAATATCCACACACCTCACAATAATATGGCTTTTCGATTTGAAGATTGTAATGCTGAGTATGGGGCAGCCAAACCAGCTGCCAACATTGCCCCGCTTTTTATTGAAACCAACCGAGAGCCATTTTTAGTATCCTCACTGTTCCCTTAAGTCCAATTGTCTGGATCTCTTTTGCACTTGGTTCACCAGGAATATTAGTAAGGTAGAACTGAGTTTGCAGAATAAGAATATCCATAAACTTCATAAGAATGTGCTTTTTCGCTTTTTTGTCTTATTTTAATTCAGTTGAAGTTCTCAGAAATCAAGGGGCCCACAACCTAGGGCTAACATTTGAACTCTATATGAGATACATAGATATTCGAATTTCCATGTAAGTTCTTTTTCCCTCAAAAACTGAGTTAGTAAAGAAATTGAGAACATAATTTTCCTATCCCCAATTAAACATTTTTATACGTTGTAGTATATATTCCATGTTGGTCTCTTGGTTTTACTGGATTCCAGGACAAGAATTTATCTAGTCTGGTGGAGTATCCAGCTTCGTACTATTACTTGAGGTAATATCACTTGAAGAAGGTGCACCATTCCTCGGAAAAGCTGTGGGGTAGCCATAGTGAGGAGATCTTATTTGGGCAGCGAATACGAAATGTGATTTTGAATATTTGGTCAGGGTTTACTTCTATGGAAAAAGTATCCTCATGCCAGATTGTTCTGACAAACCCCTGTACAGAAAGACCTTAGACACTCGAGGATAGTATCTAGTAGGCATTCAATGTGAATTCAAGTTTCTCTCCTTTTCGCCAGTGTGCGTTCTCGTATGTCTAACTAACGTTGATTTTTTAGAACAAGCATATCTACACACTTCACAAGAATATGGCTTTTCGCCAGTATGAGTTTGCATATGTTTTACTAAATTTGATTTTTCAGAAAAAGAATACCCACAAACTTCACAAGAATGTGGTTTTTCGCCAGTGTGCGTTCGCATATGTATTGCTAATGTTGATTTAATAGCACAAGAATATCCACACACTTCACAAGTATATGGCTTTTCGCCAGTGTGAGTTCGCATATGTTTCACTAAAATTGATTTTGTAGAACAAGAATATCCACAAACTTCACAGGAATGTGGTTTTTCTCCAGTGTGCGTTCTCATATGTCTAACTAAGGCTGAGTTTTGAGAACAAGAATGTCCACACACTTCACAAGCATATGGCTTTTCGCCAGTGTGAGTTCGCATATGTTTAACTAAATTTAATTTTGTGGAACAAGAATATCCACAAATTTCACAAGAATGTGGTTTTTCGCCAGTGTGCGTTCTCATATGTCTTACTAAGATTGATTTTTGAGAATAAGAATATCCACAAATTTCACAAGAATATGGCTTTTCGCCATTGTGCGTTCTCTTATGTGTTACTAAGGTTGATTTTTGAGAACAAGAATATCCACAAATTTCACAAGAATGTGGTTTTTCGCCATTGTGCGTTCTCATATGTCTAACTAAGGTTGATTTTTGAGAACAAGCATATCCACACACTTCACAAGTATATGGCTTTTCGCCCGTGTGAGTTCGCATATGTTTCACTAAATGTGATTTTTTAGAGCAAGAATACCCACAAACTTCACAAGAATGTGGTTTTGTGCTAGTGTGCGTTTGCATATTATCGCTAACGTTGATTTAGTAAAACAAGAACATCCACACACTTCACAAGAAGGTGGCTTATTGGCAGTTTGAGTTCGGATATGTTTCACTAAATTTGATTTTTTTCGAAACAAGAATATCCACAAACTTCACAAGAATGTGGCTTTCCCTTTTTTTATTTTATTTTATTTCAGTCGAAGTTCTCAGAAATCAAGGGGCCCACAACCGGGGGCTAACACTTGAAATCTATATGAGATATATAGACATTAGAATGTTCCATTTAAGTTCATTATCTCTCAAACACTGAGTTAGTAAAGAAATTGAGAACATAATTTTCCTCTCCCCAATTAACCATTTTTATACGTTGTATTATATCTTTCATTTTGGCCTTTTGGTCTTATGGATTCCAGGACAAGAATTTATCTAGTCTGGTGGAGTATCCAGGACAAGTGTGAGTTATCTTGTCTGACTAATCGGATTTTCGATGAAAAGATCCACAGACTTCACAACTATGTGACTTTTCCCCAGTGTGAGTTCTTTCTTCCATCCTCCCATATCCTGCTGTGACGGCTCTCTTACACTACGGCTTAGTCATTTGTATACGTGTCAATGGCTTCTTTATACTCACACAAACTGTGTATAATTTCCAAATATACTTCTTTAAAAAGGAGTGAAAAAAGGATCGATATGTAAGTATAATTGTCTAGGATGATAATGAAGTCGCAATAATATGACTAGTTTTCATCATGTCTTCAGTCAATACAAAACTTTAATAATAAAAAAATGCTTTGTTATTCATTGTGGACAATATTTGAAAGTGTATCTTTTCTTGACCCAGCTCTAACGGCAGCTCTGCTCTCTCTTTACAGTAACTGTATAAAATGCAATCTAAATATTATTGCTTGGTCCCTAATTTAGTCGTTACAGAAACAAGTATGCACATATGTAGTCGTTCGTTTGTATAAATAAATTATATATATATATATATATATATATATATATATATATATATATATATATAGCATAATCACTTTGACCCACCGGTCCTCGTAAGATCACTGAACTAAGCCTGATTTTTCAGAACAAGAATATCCACAAACTTCACAAGAATGTGGTTTTTCGCTTTTTTTTATTTTACTTCAGTGGAAGTTCTCAGAAATCAAGGGGCCCATGTTGGTCTCATGGTCTTACTGGATTCCAGGACAAGAATTTATCTAGACAGTTTATTTCGCCAGTGTGAGTTCTCATAAGTATCTAATTTTGATTTTTCAGAACAAGAATATCCACACACTTCACAAGAATATGACTTTCACAAGAATGAGTTCGCATATGTATCCCTAAGGTTAATTTCCTCGAACAAGAATAGCCACACAGCTTACAAGAATGTGGCCTGTTCCCAGTGTGAGTTCGCACGTTTCACTAGAGTCTATTTATCAGCAGAATATCCACACACTTCACAAGTATGTTGCTTTTTATCACTGTACACCTGCTTGTTTCACTAAAATTGATCGTAGAACAAGATTAACGTAGTTTGGAATATGTCATTTTACTTTTGTATTTAATTCTAAATTTATATGAAATTCTTATGAAGGTTACACAAAGTAAACCTGCTTCATAAGAATATAACATACATTGCTGCTTCTGCTTTTCTTCATACAAGTGAGCAATTGTTGAGAGAATGTTAAAAATAAATTATATGTGATGAAGCAGGAACATCTGTAAATAAAATAAAAGAAATTAAATAGTTTTAGTTTTGTAAATCACATATTAGTTTTGTTTTGTATTATGATAAGATAAAACATATTTTAAATGTTTATATAAATAAAGATAAAAGAAATTCGATTTCTTTAGTTTTAAAAATCACACATTAGTTTTGTTTGTATTATGATAAGATAAACATATTTTAAATGTTTATATAAATAAAGTAAAACAAATTCGATAATAAGAAACGAGTTACATTTTATTGAAAACCTCATATGAAACAATCAAAATGCTAAAATATTTCCTTACTTAGCAAAGAACTAGACGATACAGTCATTGCTAAGGATATGGTATAGAGAGAATTATCTCTATAACTTTTACACAATTTTCATTTTGGAGAGAAAACATTAAT
Organism: Euprymna scolopes; assembly: GCF_053919585.1. Lineage (NCBI taxonomy): Eukaryota > Metazoa > Mollusca > Cephalopoda > Sepiida > Sepiolidae > Euprymna > Euprymna scolopes. The sequence continues at coordinate 106,360,640 of NC_136508.1, forward strand.
ATATATATATATATATATATATATATATATATATATATATATATATATAAAGAGAGAGAAAGAGGGGAGAGAGAGAGTTTCCGATAGTAGAATTCTTCAGTATGAAGGATGGATTGATTTTGCTTCAAGTCCTCGTTGTTGTTGTCGAAGTAAATCGAACGTTTCCAATCAGGTATACAAAGAATATCAATTGCAATTAAATGTTACTGATTTTGCTTAAAATTTCCAGTGAGGTTGTCCAAGGAATTTTAGTATTTTAGAACTGGAATACTTAGAACATTAATGCAAACATCATGCACAACTTCATGTAAAACATTCTGTTCCTTTTACAATGTATTGGTCATTTCAACAGTGCATTGTTTGTTATTGATTTGGTTTCAACTTTTCGATGATGTCGTCAAAGTAATTCTAGTACAACTTCATATAAAACATTCTGTTCGTTTTCAAAGTTACTGCTGATTTCAATAGTATTGAGTGCATTATCCGTGTAGGACATTCAGATGATTTCAGCGTTAATTATTTTGCGCTTGTGATTTACAACATAAGAAAGCTTTCAAATCGATGATGTCTTGTGAAAAGTATGACATTCAAACATTAAACAAATTAAATAGCAAAATTAAATCCTTATGTTACTATTATATCTAAGCTTTACGTTCTATCTTATCGCCAGTTTTACAAGTCCTTTAATGAAATGTGCTCTGAAGAATTCATAGCAAGTATACCTCTTCAATATACATACTCTCCACTAATCTGACAAGCAGCAAAATCCCACCCCTTCACTCTTCACTATGATGGAAATTCTAATACTTGTCTCCCTCAAAACGCTAGACTTTGGAATTCCCTCCCAGTTTCCTGACTGTACGAAACTCAGAACTTTAAATATTATGTAAACAGAAAAAAATAAACATTTTAACTGATCATATTTCTTTGACTTTAAAGTTATAATTTATTTTATTTAATTCTTTTAATGTTTTATTTTATTTATTTTTTATTCGCCTTCACCCCAAAAAAATCATAATACCACTTGGATGTAAGGGGCTACTAATTTGGACCATATGTAAGAAAGATTAAGATGTTGGTTTACATGGCATTTGAACTTCTGCATATCAGTACAGTTTGGGAAGCAGGCAGCTGGAAGAAAATTCCAAAATCTATCTATTCTAGGGAAGACGATTTTAAAGTGGAACACTTCCTGACATTTAGGGACCTCAAGGTTGAAAGGGTGTGATTTTGTTGCTAAGCGTTTGTCAGGGATATGTACATCAAGGGGAACAAGTGCACTGAGTTCATCAGAGCACATTCCATTAAAATACTTGTAAAACAGGCACAGGGATGCAACATTGTGGTGATGGGACACAGATTAGAGCCTTGTTGACAAGGTGGGACCTATTAGATTGCAGACCCTTTTTGGACACCTTTAAAGGAGGACAAACTAGTGGTAGATACACCAGTCCAGATGTGGCAACAACACTCCATACATGGTTAATGGTGGCCTTATAGAGGTACAGGATACTCTCAGGTGTGAGCAATTTTCTAGCACGATAAAGGGAACCCATCTCCCTTGAAGCAGCCTTCATAATGTCCTCAATGTATTTATTCCCGTTCATGTTATGGAGAGTAGAAAACGCATTGTGGATGCGTTATCGGCAGCTCTTGTTACTCTCGCTTCTTCTTATTTGTCCCTTAGTCCTCATTTTTTAATGAGTGATTTTTCTGACAAAGGGAGAACAAAAAGCTGTTTTCTAGGTTGGCACTATTTTGCGCGAACAGTTGGCAGAGATGGCGGAAATTTTCTGTTTCTATGTCTATCCTTGTAGCCATGTCACTAGTAAGGGTGCTGGAGGTAAACGTTTTGTCTGGGCTGACGTTATCCGCCTGATAGTCAGGGACCCGAACCTTGGATTAACCACTAAGGAGGCTGTCCTATCAGCAGGTGCAAAGTACTGGGGCTGCTGTATTGCCATTTGGTGAATGGATTCTGGACCATGCAGTAGCTTCTAGTGGGGCATCTCGATGCCATACTAGTGGGTAATTGTTACGGCTTTACATTATCATTAGCTACAAATAATAAAAAAAAATTCTTTGTTTCTTTTTCTCTCTTAGTTTCCCCTCTCTGTCCTGCTCTAAGTAAATCTGACGACCTAGACCACAAATTCCAAAATTTCATCATGACAAGTTTCAAGAAAAAATACACGATTAAACCCGGTTCTCCAACTTCCAACGTAGACCCCTACTACCATGTCTCCTTCTCCAACATCAGGGGTTCTAACCTTCCAGAGGTTGAAACCCAATTACAGGAGACTAAACCAGACCTTTTATTTTTAAGTGAAACTGGCATTGGACAGGCTATTTCCCTAGAAGAGTTCGCAATTAAAGGATACTCTAACTTAACTTCTAAATCTGACCCCCAAGATCGCCATGGGCATGGAATATGTGCCTATATTAAAGATAGCTTTCCATGTGGTAGGGACCTCTCCAGGGAAGATCCTAACTTACCCTATATGTGCTTCCAAGTTGCTTTAGCTCACACTACTGCATTTATATTTACTCTCTATCGCCCCCACAACAGCGGAGTTACTATCTTTAAAAACATATCTGAGAAAATTGACCAAGTCCTATCTGCTTATCCTTCAGCTAACATTCACGTATGTAGAGACTTCAATGTTCACAACGTCGAATGGTTGACCCACTCAAACAAGACCGATGATGAGGGGAGGTTCTGTCATGATTTCTCCATTGCCTATGACCTCACTCAGATTGTTCAGGAACCCACCCGTGTGCCTGACAATGACGGCCAGTATGCGAGCCTACTAGATCTTTTTCTCACAACTTGCCCTGAACTATGTTCAGTTTCTGTTCTGTCGCCTCTTGGATCTTCCGACCACTCTGTTGTATCAATTAAGATAAAAATGAAATGTAATAAGTCCCCAGACGTACCTCTATCAATACACTAAGGCTGACTGGGATAGCTTCCGTACATTTATATCTGATCTACCTCTGCATTCCATGTTTAAAAAGGATGTGTCCTCTATAGTATTAGACCTGACGGAATGGTTAATTGTAGGTATTAACCGTTTCATACCCTCGAAAAAGTTTCAGCAAAAACCTAACAGCCAGCCATGGTTCTCTCCAGAATGTGCTGCTGCCATTGCGCACAGAAATCACTTTTTCCACTGTTTCCAACGTAATAGATGTATGGAAACTAAAGCTGCTTTCAGGACTGCCAGCAACCATTGTAAGAAAGTAATAAAGAATGCAAGAGAGTTGTATGCTCAATCTCTTAAGTCCAAAGTAGCTTAGCAGCGGCTTGGTTCCCACCAGTTTTGGCAAATAGCAAACAGAATCCTGAACAGAAGCGTGTGCTCCATCCCAACTATTATCAATGGACCTGAGGTAATCTCGTCAGCATCAGACAAAGCCAAACTCTTTATCAAGAACTTTGCAGCTAATTCTACCCTTTGCAATCAAGGCTGCCAACCCCCAATATTTCCTCCTGTATCAGAAAACACGCTAGGTGATATACGTATATCTATACGTGATGTTGCCAAGCTAATCAAAAACCTTGATTCCAGTAAAGCAACTGGCCCTGACGGTATTCCAATTATAGTACTCAAAAACTTCTACCTGATCTAGCGCCCATACTTACAAAACTGTTTAAACGTTGTCTTAAGGAGAATAGTTTCCCATCTCCCTGGAAAATTTCATCAGTATGCCCTGTATTTAAGAATTCAGGTGATCGATCATCCCCCTCTCAAAACAGGCCAATAAGTCTCCTGTGCGTCATGAGTAAGTTGCTGGAATCTGTGTTAAGTACAGAAGTAATCAACCATCTCAACAAAAATAACCTTCTTAGTGACACTCAATATGGTTTCCGTTCTGCTAGATCTACAGCAGATGTGCTTACAGTTATATCTCATAGGATTAGCAAATCTCTCGAAGGAGGCAACCTTTCTAGGGCAATTGCTCTTGACATATCTAAGGCCTTTGATAGGGTATGGCATAAAGGTTTACTTCATAAGATCTCTAGCTATGGTATTGCTGGAAATGTCTTCTCAATTATTAAATCATTTCTTTCTGATAGGTTCATAAGAGTAGTAGTTGAGGGGCAAAAATCACAAGCTCACAGTATTTATGCCGGTGTCCCTCAGGGGTCCATCTTGGGCCCGACTCTTTTCCTGATCTACATTAATGATCTTCCAACTCACATCCTTACATCATTTGTAGACATTTATGCTGACGACACTACCATTTATGGTAGCACATCTAAGACAGTAAACGACCAAGTTCTCTCCAATTCTCTCTCCTCTGATCTTGAGCACGTAGTTCAATGGGGTAAGGAGTGGCTGGTTACTTTTAATGCATCTAAAACCAAGCTTCTCTCTTTACATCATCAACATTCTGATCCACATCTGGCATCAATTGAAATGAATGGCTCTCGTCTTCAGGAGGCCTCAAGTTTTGACAAGCTTCTGGGCTTTACCATTACTCCTGATCTTAAATGGAACACGTACATCAAATCTGTTGCCAAGGCCGCTGGAAAAATGGTGGGATCTTTCTATCGGTCTGGTAGATATCTCACTGCTGATGCTATTCTCTATCTATATAAGAGCCAGGTACGTCCAAGGATGGAATACTGTTGCCACATCTGGGCAGGAGCTGCTAGAAAGGACTTGTCCTGCCTTGATAGAGTTCAAAATATCATGTCATTTTCTCTTCCTTGCAGCCTCAATCTCACAGAAGAGATGTTGCGAGTTTGTCTCCGATGTATCGTTATTTTCATGGAAAGTGTTCGACTGAGCTTCAATCTATGGTCCCCCTTTGCCAAACTTTCACAAGAAACACTCGTCTAGCTGTAAACACTATCAATAATTCCCCCCACTCTTTATCTGTGCCTAAACCTAAACGTAAATTCCATGAACAAAGCTTCTTTTTTTAGAACTGCACGCCTGTGGAATTGTCTTCCGTTTTCCTGCTTTCCGGCTGACTATAATATGGTTGTGTTCAAGTCTAACGTAAATAAGTTCTTGAGCCGTTCCATATAAGTTATCAAATTTACCAAATTTTCATTACTAATGATTACTATATTGTCCAATTTCTACTGTACACTCTTTAACCTTTATCCTTGAGTGACCTCTTGGCCTTGATAATGTGGTGATGCCTATGTAAAAAAAATGTTTGTCAGAAAGAAGATTAGATTTTGAAATGTAGTGAACTAGTTCTAGATTGATTAGCATCTCAAAGATTTGAAGAAAGAAAGAGAGGAGAATTATAACGCGATAGTTGAGACAGTCAGTCCTTACACCACAATTCTTGTACATTGGTACTACAGTACCTAAGCCGTGTGAAAATGTGCCACAACATGATATGACAATATGATTAACATATTCATATCTAATATTGTATTAGCCAATGGAAAAATGTACCATAATATTATATGACAATATAGTAAACATATTCATATCTACTCTGGAATTAGCCGATGTGAAAATCTACCAGAACATTATATGAAAATATGATTAACATATTCATATCTAATATTGAATTAGCCCATGTGAAAATATAGCACAATATTATATAACAATATGATTAACATATCCATATCTAATCTTGAATTAGCTCATATAAAAATATAATATATAAATATAGCCCATGTTAAAATATACAACATTATATGACAATATGATTAACATATTCATAGCTAATATTGTATTAGCCAATGTGAAAATGTACCATAATATTATATGACAATATGATAAAAATATTCATATCTAATCTTGAATTAGTCCATGTGAAAATATATATTATATGACAATATGATTAAGATATTCATATCTAATCTTGAATTATCCCATGTGAAAATCTGCCACATTATATGACAATATCATTTACATAATCATATCTAATCTTGAATTAGTAATGCAGTTATATTAAAACAATATATGCATGCACTTCTAAAGCAATTTAGATTTTTTGTAATGAAAAAAGGTGGTTGGTACATACGTAAAAAAATTGTTAGAAAAATAAATTAATTGAAATAAATATTGTTCAATGAAAATGTTGCCGTCGAACACACGCAAATTTAACCGTTATATAAAAAAATGTCAAAAAATATTTTCGTAAATCTTCACAATCTAAACCCAGCATTATACATTACAAACTGTAAAGTCTAATCTTTTTTTATATTATGTTTCAACAACCTTAAAAATATCTGCAAAGATGGAGTAAGATAATATTTAAGATTTTCTTTTAGGGGATCATTTCTTATATGAATTTAATGTAAATGTTACCCACTTCAAGACCAGTTGGCAGTCGATGGGGCACGTCATCATTTGCAGTTTCAAAAGGTTGTGGCAGGAGTGAGAGGAGCATATCAGTTGTGGCTTTTTACGTTTACATGTTGTCAACTATTTTGTACTTTCACCTAACAAATTAATAAACAAAAGATGTTTGTTACGTTTTGGTGGATTAGAATCTACATGTTAACTATTCTGTACTTTAACATAACAAATTTATAAACCAATGATACGTTTGTTACGTTTTAGGTATTAGAAACTACATGTTAACTATTCTGTACTTTTACATAACAAATTTATAAACCAATGATACGTTTGTTACGTTTAAGGTATTAGAAACTACATGTTAACTATTCTGTACTTTTATATTAAAAATTTATAAACAAATGATATGTTTGTTACATTTTGGTGGAATAGAGTCGACAAGTTAACTATTCTGCACTAACAAATTAATAAACAAATGATACCATCAAAATATTGTGGTTCAATTTCTTAATTTTTGATTCAGGAATAGAGCATTTTTTATTTGTTTATTGTATTTTGTGTTCTGTTTAAATTATAAAAAGCATTCCCTCATTAATAGTAACTGTATTATTAAGAAAGCCTCTCTTTACAAGAGAATAGGGTCTCTGATAACTAATTTGTACTTTCAACAAACATTTTCATAAATAAAACGTACATCCTCAAGTATAAAGAAGCAAGACAAAAAAATAAAAAAATACAAATAATAACGAATGAATGTTAGCTACAAGTATAAGTTTTGTGTATTTAAACTATATTTAAAGGATTTATTTCAAAAATAATTTAGAGGTTCATTCTAATTAATTTGTACAAACACTTTCATAAAGAAAACGTGCATCTTCAAGGATAAAAAAAAACAAAAAATAAAAATACAAAAAATAGTGAATGAATGTTAATTACATACGTTTCGTGTTTTTATTGTATTTTACAGCATAATTAATTATTTTCAAACAAAAAATTATACGATAGAACAATAAAAAAAAAAGTGCCTGACATATGCGTCATCTGGGAATCCCGATAATCATTCAAAAATTCCTATATTTGTTATGACAAACAATATTTAAATGGTATATTTGTTTATTATGGTTGTTTGATGTGATTTGCATATTAATGAGGCTAGACACTAAAATGAGGAAATACAAAATCAGCCGTCAAGATGGCGGCAGTTGAATTTGTGTGAACTAGACTGGACGTGATATAACTTAGAATGTCGTCTGAATATCAACATGAGTCCAGTTTTTTTTTAAATTTTTTATTATTAGAAGTTATTTCGGCAAAGAATTTTGAAAATTGAAAGTGTCAAGAGGATGGAAATATTACATGATACGTGTCAAGTTTTAAAAGTATAAGGAATGGAAAGATTTAAATGATTCACGTGGAAAATTTGAAATGTAAAAGCGTTGAAAGATAGAAATATTCAAGGCGAATGCAGAAAATTTCAAGTGTCGAGAAACGACACGATTTAACTGAAATCAAGTCAGACGATTTGCATGAGACAGAAGTGGAAGCAAATGCTACGATTCTATCTGGAAGGTAAAAGATAAAACTGAAGTGAGTTGCAGCTTTTTTGTCCTTTTGTTTAATTGGCATTATAACCCTTATCCTTGAGTGGCCTCTGGGCCTTGATAATGTGGTGATGCTTATGTAAAAAAAAAAAAAAAATTGGCATTGCCGATAAAATTTGTTGGATTTTTTATTGTCATCATACAACAAACGTATTTAAAAAAATATTCGGTTGAATGTTAGATACACATTTAAAAGTCAAAGTGAAAATTCGTCATGCTGTGGACTTTATATACGTATTCAAAAGTTGGACGTTGGAAAAATTGATGCTCTTAAGAAGTTAAATATGCATTTGAAGCTCGGACTTGTGATTACTTGTCGGACTATAGAGAATTTTTTATTTGCACATGCAAGTCAAAATTTGGAAATTAAATATTCTATAGAACTTACAATGGCAATTCGAGTGCGTGATGCTGAAATTCGGCTATATTTTAAATTCGGTTGTACTTGAACAAAATAGTTGTTGCTGTTAAAAGAACTTTCAATGCAATTCAGTTGACTTGTACGGAAAAAGTCGTCATTTTTAAATGAGAAATTTAAAAAGAAATTTTGTTGCATTTGCTGAAAAAAGTTGTCGCTCTTAAATGGAGAAATTACAAAATTTGTTTTAAAATGAAGAATTTTGGAAATGTGATTCAGTTTTCTCGTATTAAGAAGGAGTCGTCACGTTTAAGTGAGGACTAGCTGTGTCTAGCTGAGTATCATGGGCTAGGAAGCACGACTAGCAGGGATTTGAGTGGACTAGGAGTCAGAAAAAGCAGGGATATCTGAGTGGGCTAGGAAGCAAGACTAGCGGGACTATCTGAGTGGGCTAGGAAGCGGGACGAGCAGGGATATCTGAGTGGGCTAGGAAGTGAGACCAGCAGGCATATCTTATTTGGCATCAAATAAGATGAGCATGGATATCTGAGAGGGCTAGGGAACAATACTAGCAGAGATATCTGAGGAGGCTAGGAAACGATATTAGCAGGCATATCTGAGTGGGCTTGGAAGTGAGACTAGCAGGCATATGTGAGTCGGCTAGCACGCGAGATTAGCGGGAATATCTGAGTGGGCTAAGGAGCGGGACTTGCAGCGATATGCGAGTGGGCTAGGAAGTAAAACTAGCAGAGATATCTGAGTGGGATAGGAAGCGGGACTAGCAGGGATATTTTATTGGCTAGGAAGCAAGACTGACGAGAATATTTGAGTGGGTTAGGAAGTAAAACTAGCAGAGATATCTGAGTGGGATAGGAAGCGGGACTAGCAGGGATATTTTATTGGCTAGGAAGCAAGACTGACGAGAATATTTGAGTGGGCTAGGAAGTAAAACTAGCAGAGATATCTGAGTGGGATAGGAAGCGGGACTAGCAGGGATATTTTATTGGCTAGGAAGCAAGACTGACGAGAATATTTGAGTGGGCTAGGAAGCGAGACTAGTGGGGATATCTGAGTGAGTTAGGAAGTGAAAGTAGCATGGTTGTAGGTTTATGAGGTGATCTGTAAGGATCAGAGGGGAATGTGGTTTGATGTGATTTGCATATCAATAACGTTAGACACTGAAATGAGGGAATATAAGACCGGCAGTCAATATAGCACCAGTTGAGTTCTGGAGAACAGGAATGAACATGATGGCACTTAGAGTGTCATCTGAATGCTGATAAGATTCAAGTTTTTTTTTATTAGAATTATGTGGTATTTTTCCACTGTAGAGCATCGGTTATCTTAGGTTTGCCACAATGGATTGTCGTGATTTGCGCCGTAGGTAACACAAAAAGTATAACCTCACTGGTCTGGTGATGTTAGAAAAGATTTCATCTCCACTAATCACAACTTCGAAATGATTAATCACACCTTCAGTCTGATCATGTGACTTTTTATACCCAAATTATCAAATCAAATGAGTCGAATGTAATGTCTACCTCAAGCATAAAAAGAATAAACATTGCCATAAACATTGTCTTTGCTTAAGCTCTTCCAGACAGTCGCAAATAAATATCGTGCATCACTTTTTCTGACAAATAAATTGTTAGGTGAAAGTATAGTATAGTTAAAAACATGTTGGTTTAATCCTACATTTGTAAAATCAAAGCAAAAATCGATACTAGGAATTCCCTCTCCCTTTTCCTGCCATAAAACTTTGAAACTGCAAACGATTACATGTTTCTTTGACTGAAATTTGGGCAGGAAGTAGGTGCTCAATTTATTTTAAATTTATATAACAAAGTCTTAAATATTTATAATTTGTGTTAATTTTATTCTATTTTCCGTGATATTTTTTTTTCTGGCTTTTCAGACGCAATTGCAAACACAAAGTAGATTTTCATTTTTTTAGGATTAAAACTATGGTGGCTTCGATTGTAAACATTTACCAATTATTTTTTTTTACATTACATTTTAGTTAATTGGTGATTGTCAATAAATAGGTGCTCACTTTTATGTAAACTTAATTAAAGAAAGTGTTGCCTATTCTATAACCTTAAATATTGAAGAAAATGTTACTAGTGCACAATTAAATATCGAAAAAGCAGTTAAAACCAACTTTGAATTAAATTATTTTGTTTATGGTAAACATTATTATTTTACTAGAAATCACGTAAGTTTTACTTAAATAAACACATTTTTGACAAAAAGATCTAATAGTCAGATTTAATACTATATTTTAAAGGGAGATTTGTAAATATGAAGAATTACTCCACTCTCGAAAATTCCTTTAAAATTACCACACTTATAGGTTTTCGGGGTCGCTGAAAACGAAAATAATGTTTAAAATTACGGCAAGTAAGTAGTTTCCAGGATATGAAGAAATGTTAGTTTTTAAAAAGTGGGGGGATTACTTTTGTATGTTAATTTAACGTAAAATGAGCACCCACTTTGTGGATAAGATTTTTTCGTTGGGGGGGGGGGGTCGGGGAGACTTTCTTTACACCCTTTAAAATTACCACTAACTTTTAAAATTCCAAGAAACAAGTAGTTTCCAAGATGTGAAGAAATGTACTCACTTTATGGTCACCTTTTTTTAGGGGGGGGGCGGTTTGTTTCTCGTTCTTTTTTTGGAAGGGTATATTCAATTATAGAACTTGTATAGTTTTTAACAAGTGCTTATACAGTTTAATTAACCGTTTTAACATAAGTAACACGCCGACATTAACCGAGCAGAAGAACTGTTTAATATTTTACAAAATCCTGTTTACATTTGGTGGAAGGCAGTGGAGGGGCGGTAGCCACAGAATCCCGCCCCTCCACCGCCTCCCACGAAATGTAAACAGAATTTTTGTAAAATATTAAACAGTTCTTCTGCTCAAAACAGTTAATTAAACAACTATACAAGTTCTATAATTGAATACCCTCCTCCAAAAAAGAACGAAAAATAAACCGGCAGCCCCCCCCCCTAAAAAAGTGGGTGGGGGGGGGGTGACCATAAAGTGAGTGCATTTCTTCATATCTTGGAAACTACTTGTTTCTTGGAATTTTAAAAATTAGTGGTAATTTTAAAGGATTTTCCGAGGGTAGAAAGAAAGTACCGCCACCTCCGAAAAAAAATCATGGCCACAAAGTTACGTTAAATTAATATAGAAAAATGATTCCCTACTTTTTTTAAAACTAACATTTCTTTATATCTTGGAAACTACTCGTTTTCCGTAATAGTAAGCTCGAAAAGCATACAGTGTTTTCCGATGTATTGGAAAATTCAAAATGGCGGCCGACACTCTCTTTAACACGGGAAGTTTGGGAAAAGTTGTTATAAATAATAAACTAGACAAAATACTATTAGAAATTCGCTCAATATATGTTACCGTGACATAGGTTGACATACATTCGGTGTTTTTTAATAGTATTGTGTCTAGTTTATTATTTATAATACCTTTTCCCAAACTTACTGTGTTAAAGAGAGAGTCGGCCACCATTTTGAATTTTCCAATACATCGGTAAACACTGCATGTTTTTCGAGCTAAATAAACATGTTACATTGAACAAAAACACCAAAAATATATCCAGTTTGGTAGAAAAGTAACTTATCTTGCCTTTGATAACATTTATTGGATTTGTATTACTGTACACATAGATTCGAAAAAGTTGTCAAAAAATAAATATATAACAAATAAATGTTATCAAAGGCAAGATAAGTTACTTTTCTACCAAACTGGATATAATTTTCATGTTTTTATTCAATTTAACATGTTTATTCGGCTCGAAAAGCATACAGTACCGATGTATTGGAAAATTCAAGATGGCGGCCGATTCTCTCTTTAACACGGTAAGTTTGGAAAAAGGTGTAATAAATAATAAACTAGACAAAATACTGTTAGACATTCGCTCAATATATGTTACCGTGACATAACTTGACATATATTCGGTGGTTTTTAATAGTATTTTGTCTAGTTTATTATTTATAACACCTTTTCCTGAACTTACCGTGTTAAAGAGAGAATCGGCCGCCATCTTGAATTTTCCAATACATCGGTAAACACTGTATGGTTTTCGAGCTGAATAAACATGTTAAATTGAATAAAAACACGAAAAATGTATCCAGTTTGGTAGAAAAGTAACTTATCTTGCCTTTGATAACATTTATTTGTTATATATTTGTTTTTTGACAATTTTTTCGAATCTATGTGTACAGTAATACAAACCCAAAGAATCAATATTTCTGAGGCGCAAAAAATAAACTGTTTTTCTGTTTCACATTATTTTTAAAAGTTATTCAAACGGATTTTTTAAAGCGTAAAAAAAATTACATTTCACATCTGATTGCAATAAAAATAAACTTATTTAAATATTTAAAATTATTTGTAAGTTGTTAAATGATATTTTTAAAAATGTTGAATAAAAGAAAGAAACTTACCTTTCATTCAGGAAATTAAATACGAGAAAATTTTCGTTTTTTTTTTCTTTTGTGTTCAAAACAGAAAATTTGTTTGTTATGATTTCTTTAGTAAATTGATACAACTTTTTTCTGTGTGTTCAATTCATTAAGAAATAAAATATATGAAAATATAAAAGAATCAAAATTTAAAGTTGATAAACACGATTTAAACGTGAAACTATTTAAAGAAAAAGTCAACTTCTTAAGAACAAAGAACTTAAGGTCATCGTAACACGGTAAAATCATTATTTTGTTCCTTGTGTAAAAATGTCCGAATTGTTTTCCGATAAAGTTTAGATTATATTTGGCAATTCTTAAACCTTTTGGGGTATTTCTATTGTAAATTTATATTTCGTATTCAATTCATTAAAAAAATATGAAGCTTTAAAAATCAAGTTTATTTCGTTATTATTTGGATTAGTCGAATTACTGTTAACGTCCAAAATGAGAACAGTATCTGAATAATAATCCAAATAATCCGGCAGTGTTGTATTCTGTCCCGAAAATGTTCGATAACTCTTGGCGGTTCACAATTTACTATGACACCGTCTAAGCAGGTGCGCGTTCATATTAATTTGATTTTATGCAAACGATATTGAATAAAATACACCGTCTAAAAGCACGCGGTCGCTTTTTCATTAAAGTTTCGATAAATTTGCACGTTTTTTTTTTTAATACACACGTTTAAGTTATTTCAAATACACAATTATTTAATTAATTTATTTTTAATTTTCACATTTTAATTTAAGTTCTTTCTAGTTATTACAAATTAATTAATTTATCTTTATATTATTTATTTATTTTTATTTATCTGTTCAATATGAGAACAGAAATTGTAACCAATTGCCGAAATACATGAGACGAGTTGGACATTTGCAAAGTTTACTGAAGTCATTGGAACTGATCTGTGGTAATTATTACTGACCGGAACTCGATGTGGAGGGGGGAGGCAGTGGAATTCTGGGAGGCAGTCGTTCAAGCAAAAGGCGCAAAAAAAAAAAAAAAGGTGCTTGGTCGACTGATTTTATAGTAGTAGTTTGTTGTCCACCACGTGGGTCGGACTGAACTTTGCGTAGCATCAACTTGTGGGTTATAAAACACCCCTATCGTTGATGTGTTAGTTGGACTTTTTTGTTTAGTCAAGTTACACGTTTCACAGTTACTATTACAAAGACAATTTGTTGTTGTAAGCAACGAGGCAATATGTTGCAACTCCAGTTAGCTGAGAAAAGCCGAGAAGGATTCTCCACACAAGTTAAGAGTTTCATTGTTTTTTCCTTCTACGTCGAGTTCAGGTTTAGCCGTTGAGTTGCAGAAACGCCCCCCCCTTCATTCGGTTAAAATCCGACAGATCAGCTACACGCTGCAGCTTCTTTAGGCCTGATACGAAATACCAGCGTATGCCAAAGTTGCAACAATCGTAGGGTTCTGCATAAACGGTCTAAAACTTCTGATGGATATGTGTGGAATTGTCCCTCAGATTCTTGCAAATCCACAGCCACTGTCAGGAAAGGCTCCTTCTTCGAAAGAAGCCACTTGCCGATAAGTAAGTTGCTGACATAAATGATCCAGCACAGAATAAAAGATGAAATCGGTGTATCGGAACACACAATAGTTGACTGGATGTCTTTCATCCGAGAAGTCTGTGCAAAAGATATCATAGACAACCCAATGATACTGGGTGGAATGCAAATAGAGACGAATGTACCAAAAGAAGCTGAGATCGACGAGTCTCTATTCTTCAGGAGGGAATATAATAGAGGGAGAGCAAAAAATGGAGTGTGGGTTTTTAGAGCCGTAGAAAGAGGAAGTAGTCGATGCAATCTTGCAGTGGTAGAACGAAGGGATCGGGACACACTACTTCCAATTATAAGATCTTGGATTCTGCCAGGGACCAGGATCATCAGTGACGGATGGGCGGCCTACGGAAGTATGCCCAGCATGTATAGTCACGATAAGGTGCTCCACGAACAAAATTTCGTAAATCCAGTAGACTCATCAGTCCACACACAAACTGTGGAGGGATTTTGGTCCCACATAAAAAGAAAACTTAGGAGAGTAGCGACAAATGAGAATTTGTTCCACTCATCTCATGGAAGAGTTGTGGAGACGACGCGAGAAGGAGCACGCATTTCCTTGCCCATTAAATGCATTCGAGAGCAATATGCTTAAAACAAATGTTCTTAAATAATTATTTTATTCAATATTTTGTTTGTTCGTGTTAAATTTTATCCAATATTTTTCATTTTTTAATGTCTATGCGAAACTGCACAAGTACCATTTTATTCAATATTTTGTTTCGAGAGCAAGATGCTTAATAAAAATGTTCCGGTACTGGTCGCGATAAGAGTTCCCTGCCGAACACCCTAAAAAAACAATGACTTCTCCCCACGCATGCGCAAAGGACATGTTTTAGTTGCCATAGTAACTAAACGATCATGAATTTTTATCGACTTTGTTTTACTGTTTATGAATATTGAAATAAAAGACATTACTACACATTTATTAATAATATCTCACTTTTAATCACTTTTATCGACTTTTTTTTTTTACTATTTTACTGTTTGTGTCACTTTTATCGACTTTTTCTTTTCTTTTTTAAAATAGCATTTTCTTTTTTAAATGTGTTTTTTGTTTTGTGTGTTGAATGAAACTTTTTTTTTCATTACAACAATAGTTATCGACCTCGGTTAGCTAATTCCGTAAAATGAGATTCTACTTTTTTAGGCGAATTTGCACCCTCCCCATGTTAAGAATGGCTTTTTAAATAATAACGTTGTTTCAGCACGGATAAAAAAAAACTGCACTAGTACCACAAAATGGTGATAGA
Organism: Euprymna scolopes; assembly: GCF_053919585.1. Taxonomy (NCBI): domain Eukaryota; kingdom Metazoa; phylum Mollusca; class Cephalopoda; order Sepiida; family Sepiolidae; genus Euprymna; species Euprymna scolopes. The sequence continues at coordinate 106,376,193 of NC_136508.1, forward strand.
ATATTAAATTTACTTACGTTTAATCAATGTTATTTTCGCACCATTCATTCACTTTTATCGACTTTTTATTTTTTTTAATAGCATTTTCTTTTTTAAATGACTGCGTTTTACTGTTTATGTCTCACTTTTATCGACTTTTTTCTTAATAGCATTTTCTTAAAATGAATATTAAAATAATTTCCCACTTGTACAAACATTTTTACATGCGCATATAAACAACTATTTTTTTTTAATTTTTAACTTTTTTTCATTTAATGAATAAAATAAATAATTTATCATTACTATGTGTTTTTAGTTTTGTGTGTTGAATGAAACTTTTTTTTTCATTACAACAATGATGAAACAAATATTCCGACCCATAAATTTTTTTTCCAATTTTGTTTGTAAATAAATATTGTAGTTAAAAAAGATTATCAAATTGTTTAGTTACTTTTCTTTTTAGTTTATTTTAATTTTATAATTTATAAATTTTGAATGGTGCGAAAATAACATTGATTAAATAAACAAACGTATGTAAATTTATTATTCTATCACCATTTTGTAGTACTAGTGCACTTAATGATCCGTGCTGAAATAATGTTATTTAAAAAGCCATTCTTAACATGGGAGGGAGTTTTGTACCTATTCTCTACTTTAACCTTACCAATTGAATAAAAAACATTAAACTTTAATTAAGCTTAGAAATACGATTTAAAATATAGCGCGGATCATAAGTGCATTAGCACCCATTTTTTTTATTAATAAATGTTTAGTAATTATTTTTCTTTTAATATTCATAAACAGTAAAAACGTCGTCATTTAAAAAGAAATTATTTAAAAAGCCATTCGTAACATGGGGTGGGTGCAAATTCGCCTATAAAAGTAGAATCTCATTTTACGGAATTAGCTAACCAGGGTCGATAACTATTGTTGTAATGAAAAAAAGTTTCATTCAACACACAAAACAAAAAAAAACACATTTAAAAAAGAAAATGCTATTTAAAAAAAAGAAAAAGTCGATAAAAGTGACACAAACAGTAAAACAGTAAAAAAAAAAAAAAGTCGATAAAAGTGATTAAAAGTGAGATATTATTAATAAATGTGTAGTAATGTCTTTTATTTCAATATTCATAAACAGTAAAACAAAGTCGATAAAATTCATGATCGTTTAATTACTATGGTAACTAAAACATGTCCTTTGCGCATGCGTGGGGAGAAGTCATTGTTTGTTTGTTTTTTTAGGGTGTTCGACAGGGAACTCTTATCGCGACCAGTACCAATGTTCCTGTTAAATAATTTTCATGTTATTCAATATTTTGTTTGTTCGTATTAAATAATTTTTATTCAAAACTTAAACAATACAATTATCATTTTATTCAATATTTTGTTTGTTCGAAAGTAATTTATTTGTAAT
>NC_136508.1:106382419-106409919 GCF_053919585.1 Euprymna scolopes
TTTTTTTTTCCTTGTTACATTAAAAATAATAAATGAAAAAAATGAACGAATCTCTTAGTAAAATAGAGTTGTCTCCCTCCGCACAATGATCTTGTATAAAAAGCGCCCATCGTGGTGCGCCTAAAAAAGGAACTATGCTATCGATATATTATAGGAGATTGCCTTAAAAAACTTCGATTTATATTAATTAAAAATTACTTCATGAGATCAACAAAAATGCTTCAAGCAGTTAGTGTTTATTTTTCTAACATTAAAAATAATAAATGATAGTAAAACTTGCGATGAATGCTCAGTTTTACGGTTCTCGTAAAATGAAAAATAGAATTTAAATTTCGTTCTGTTTTAAATTCAAATCATTTTTACATTACGTCCAACTCATCGTTCACATTCGACATGTCAACTTCATAGGTTTTCGGATGTACTGAAAAGGTTGTGTGTTTAATCTAAAAACCGTTCTTAACATGGGAAGGTAAGGGGTGTCTATTCCGAATGTCGTTCTTAACATGGGACGTTGGAGTGTTTATTCGTTGTAAGTTTACCCGAGAAGAGCAGTAACAGAAATACTTCATGAAGTTGTTTTTTTTTCTATGACATTAAAAAATAATAAATTATACTAATATGTGTCTTTTTTTTCATATTACATTAAAAATAATAAATGATATTAATGTCTTTTTTCATATTACATTAAAAATAATAAATGATATTAATATGTGTCTTTTTTTCGTTATTACATAAAAAATTATAAACAATATTAATATGTGTTTATATATATATATATATATATATATTTTTGTTCTGTGATTTCGTTTGAATTCTACAAGTTTTTATTCGTTTGGATTGGTTCTCATTGAAAAGATTATGTATTTATGTTGTTAACATGTTAACGACCTTGACATTGAATATTACTGTAAAATATAAGTTTCTTTAAGAATTAAAGTATTTTGTGAAAATGTTCGTAAGTTTAAATGATAGTAATATTTTTGTTATGAATTTTGTTATTGGTGAATAAAATGTTGTGATATATTAATATTGGTGAGAATTTTATGGAACATAATTAGTATTTTATTGGTTACTGTCAGTGGTGAGACTCACCACTGACAGTAACTTCCATACTCACCACTGGTGAGTATGGAAGTACTATATAAACACACTAGTGGAGTACTGGAGTAGTGGACCATCATAAAATTTCATACTTCTCTGCCTCCGGTCCTTCGGGTCCTGGGCAACAAGTGTCAAGCAAAGACCTTGGTCAATGTAGGGGCAACCCTTCATACCAATTGTCACTATCCAGCTCCCCTACTCCCCGGGGAGTTGGTCCCCATTTCCTCTTCACTCCTCACTTTAAAAATCGGCCTTGTGCCTAATTTGCTCGTTGGGGTTAGTAAATAAATACCCTTACCTGACGTAGGGGTTACGATGATCATTTAGGTCGTCCTCCCAGAGAGGGTCCCTTCCATTGCACTGCGGTTGGGTTGACCTTTGCGATCGTCTCAAATGTGGACGACTCGGATGCGCTATTTCTAAGTGTGGGGTCTGCCTATGTGCTCACCCCGATAATTTAATCAAAATCAGAAATTCTACCCTGCTTCTTCTGTGCAGAAAACCACTTTAATTCCCAGCTACCTCCCGTCCGTATGTCTTCAGCTCTCACAGACATGTGTAAGGAATCCTTGTTTCTGTTTTTCAAATCGCCCGTCTCTATACACGCTACAAAAAGGCCAATTCTCTCGACCAGTTTATCATCCACTTCAATCGCAACGTTCTGATATAATCTAATCTGCATGTATACATCACCAACGTTTGCTTTGAACATATCAATCTCGTAAGCGTAAGAAATCCGCCGAGTTGTCGCCTTCAACAACTGAAAGTGTCTTCTTTCGATATAGATTGATGAATGAAAACCTTTGACAAACTACCATAGAATTAATGTGTCTATTGATTGAATCCCACCCATCACCTCGAAAATTGGGCATCCAAACAAAGTTGAATGATGTGCACAAGTATTTTTCGTAACCAAAATTATGAAAATGATTAAATATCTTTTATCGGTACTTGTACAGTTTAATCAAGACATTAAAAAAATGAAAATATCGAAAAAAAAGTTATATTGTACGTATCCGTTATGGACTGAAGTTCTCTGAAAAAAAAATTCAGAGGAGTTTTTTTTTTTTTTTTTTTTTTTTTTTTTTTTTTTTTACAGCGGAAAAACATGTTAATATGACAGCGCACTGAAGATAGCCGTGTTTGGATTTTTAGAACACGCCACGGGGAGATAACTCAGTCTAAAGTGCCGATACATCCTTCCCATCTTAAATAATAGATTTTCTTCTTAATAATCGAAACACGGCTACCTTTTGATTGGTATCATAACAATTATTTATTTTTATTTTTTTGCTTTAAAAACAAAAAACTACTTGACCAAATTAAGTGAAAGTTTTTCCAGAGAACTTCATTCCATAATGGATACGTACAATATAACCTCTTTTTTTCTCTCTCGATATTTTCATTTTTAATGTTTTTAATAAACTGTACGAGTACCCATTTTATTTTATAATTAAAAATGAAAAAACATTGAGCAATAAAAATGAAATTTTGGGTACTTATGTATTATGTATTTTTGGTGCCGAGCTGAAATAATAACGTTATTATTTTGAAAACCATTCTTAATATGAGGAGGTGAGGGTGTTTACTGTTTTGTTACTAATTTATGATTCCACATTACAACTTTATATATAAAAAAAAATCGTGAAACTTAAATTTAAACTAGACCGCCAAAAATGGCCGAAAAATCAAGTTGTTGTTGCTTTTTAAAACGAAATTACATTTATTAAAATCCATTATTTCTGAGTAACTTTTTTTTTCCAGAAAGATAAAACCCTGAATTTTATCATATAGTAAACAGAATAATGTAAAACTTTTTCTACTATTTTTAATTAAATTTTAAATGTTAAATTTTCCAAAAAAGTTAACAATTGACATTTTTTGTCTTGCACAAAAAACGTACATAAATATTTAAAAAAAAAAAAAGAAAGATTTTTGAAATAATTAATTCATTTATTTGTTGTCTAGATTTAGGGTGATTTTCTATGAGAATATGCAAAACTATTATAATATAAGTACCTGGATTTCAAATAATTCCACTTATTCATATAGGCAACCAGTTACTTCGCGTCGATCTATACAATGTTTACGTTTGTACTTAATAAAAAGCAAACTATGGAAAACAACACAGGCCAAAAAAAACTTATTTTTCAGTGACGAAAATTTCAATGCATTATTAAGCTGAGGCTGGCCAGTACAAGATGGGTAACCAATTGTATGAGTTTGGTTTTTAATGTGTATGTGTGTGGGGGCCAGGCTCCCCAAAATGGGGGAAGGGCAATTTAAAGCAGAATAAAAAAAATATATTTCAGCGCGTTTGGTCCACCGTAGTCGAAAGGCGGCAAACGTTTTCAAACGGGATCGAAAAAAATGATGCTATTTTTAACACAAAGGGCACAATATTTATCGAATTTTTTTTGTATCGATTCTTCAAAGCATGCCCTGTTTAATAATGGTCATGCATTATTCGGCTCGCTAAAAAAAATTGTTAATTTATTTATTAAAGATTTTAAAATGGCTTTTATCGTATAAATATTAAAAAATGTTTGTTGTTGTTTTGCTTAACTGAAATTAATTATTTTATTTAACATATTCACCGAATTTCACACTTCAAACCTCAAAAGCGAGATAATTAAACACAATCGAAGTTCTGATATTCAGACGTCAAAATAAGGTATGCAAACAATTTTTTTTTAAAATCTATAACCCTGTCCCTTACAACAACACAATATGTTTTGTTCAGATTCAGATGATTATTTTAAGCATATTTGGAACCCCCTCAAAACAAGGGGGTGTTTTGTATGCAAATATATATATATATATATATATATATATATATATATATATATATATATATATATATATATATATATATATATATATATATATATATATATATATATATCGTTTATGAAAAATAAGTACACTGTTATAAAGTTCATTATCCTCTTTATAATCGCTGAAAATTTCGTTTTGATTGGATAATTACCTGATTTTTGGTAGATTTTTAAAAAGACGGTCCGTCAAAAAGTACTTACCTGCCCCCCCCCCCAGTTTCGGCGGTGCCTAATTTAATATGAAAAATAAAAAAATAAAAATAGCGCGGTACCATCTGCATCCGAGAAAAATATCTATTGTAAAATTAAACCAAAATTTGATGCTTATGCATTTTTCGTACCGCGTTATTTTTAAATTGTTTTTCACGTTTTACGATATCTTTTTTTCTTTTTTAATTGTAAGGTGGAAGCATATACTAGTTACAAAACACCCTCCCCATGTTAAGAATGGCTTTCAATAAAATAACATTATCATTTCAGCACAGTACCAACAATACATAAGTACTGAAAATGTTATTTTTATTGTTCAATGTTTTTTTTATTTTAAATTATAAAATAAAACACGTTTAATCATTTTAAAACTTCATCTTTCATGATTTTTTTAAATTTGTTAAACACCGTGGTTAAAAAAATTAAGGGTTTGTTACTGTACACACAGATTCGAAAAAGTTGTCAAAAAACAAATATATAACACATAAATGTTACCAAAGGAAAGATAAGTTACTTTTCTACCTAACTGGATATATTTTTCGTGTTTTTATTCAATGTAATTGTAACATGTTTATTCAGCTCGAAAAACATGCAGTGTTTACCGATGTATTGGAAAATTCAAAATGGCGCCCGACTGTCTCTTTAACACGGTACGTTTGGGAAAAGAAGGGCAACACCGGTATCGAGCAGAAGTTTGTTTACATGTTTCAAAAAGATTAAATGGCTAAAATAAAATCACGTAATTATTGAAAATGTGATCATGTGATTAAAATTTAAAATTAAATTTTAATCACATAGTCTATGTGTACAGTAATACAAACCCGTGTCCCATTTAGTGATAATATGATTGGAGGCTATTTGTACAACTAAACGGCAAATCTGCCGATTATTCTGATTACAGTTCTCATCTTGGATGTTAACAGTAGTTTGACTAATCCAAATAATAATGAAATGTTCAGTCTTCCAAAAAAAAATAAATAAATAAATAAAATAAAATAAAATGAAATAAAATAAACCTGATTTTTAAATCTTCATGTATCTTATTTATTTTAATAAATTAGACATACAAAAAAGAAGAGACATTTTATAAAGAAATCCCAACACATTGACAAATACAATCTAAACTTGATTAGGGAAACAATTCGGCACACTTAACTTATAAACGGACATTTTCTACACGAGGAACGAAATAATGATGACACCGTGTTATTACGATGACCTTAAGTTCTTTGTCTTTAGCAGTTGATTTTCTATTTAAATAATTTCACGTTTAAATCGAGTTTTTCATCTTTTAATTTTGATTCTTTTATATTTTCATATTGTATATCTTAATGAATTGGACACATAAAACAAAAGTTGTATCAATTTACTAAAGAAATATTAACAAAAGAACACAAAAGAAAAACGAATTCATCCGGATGTTTTTTCGTATTGAATTCCTGGAAATATACGTAAGTTTGTATCTTTTTTTCTTTTTTTTACCGTAAAAAAATCTAATCTATAACTTTAATATAATCTTAAATATTAAAACAATTTATTTATTTTTGTTTTTGCAATACAATAAAATATGATAATAATAGTATGATTAAAAAAATATATTTAAAATATTTTATTCAATGTGATATTTAGATTTAAAAAAATATGATTGTAAAACTTGTGTGATTTATGAGAAAATAATAATTTAATTTGAAGTTGATCGAATTATTAATCTAACCCAGCGTCCGTAGCTCCCGCTAAAATACTAAAAATTGACTTTATTTTCCACTATTTAGTTTATACAGCCTCAAAAATACGCATTAAAAGAATGAAAAATTAATAATGCATATTTCAGATTTTAGAGTGGGGGGTACTTTCCTATATAATTTAACGTAAAATTAGCACCCACTTTAGGACCAGTTAGCAGTCAATGATTAGCAGTGTCAGAAATTTCGTGAAAACTATTGAATAATTCCACCCGCCATCTTTCGAAGCTTACAACTCCTCGAAAAATGTCATTCAAACCCTAATTTTTTTCCAATTAAAGAAGCAAGGACCAAGGTTTCATTAAAACACACACACACACACACACACACACACACACACACACACAAACAAACAAACAACGTGTTTTAAAAAAAAAAGGTTTTAAACTTCGGACTTTACACAATTGTACACATTCGAATGTAAATATTTACATTTTGTTGCGACCAAATGTAATGTTTACCTTCAAATAAAAATATTTTTCTCTTGTTATGGAGCACTATCTAACAACTTAGTTGAATCCATTAGTCCCTACTTTTGAACATCTCAAGCCTGAATATATATATATATATATATATATATATATATATATATATATATATATATATATACGTTTCTCCTGTTATTTCGATCTAAATCATAAAAAACGCTAGATATAATTTCAAGTAGACAATATCTTAAAATAACATCTGTATACATTGGATCTGCGTACAGTTAGAAAATATCTGGTAATTTTTGTATAAAGTGCCTTGTATAACATTTTAGATGAAATTAATCTAGATATTCAATAATATTAATAGCAATAAACAGACATAATACTAATGTTTGAATGCAATATATACAAATATAAATGCTTCTGTTTCACTAGGATATAAATCATACGAAACACAAGAAATATTTTCAACTAGAATATATATCTTAAGCAACACTTGTATCGACACAATAATATTGATAACAATAAACAGATATATTAATATTTGAATTCAATATATATATATAAATTTTTCACGTCCACTACGATATTAAAAATAAACAACACAAGAAATATTTTCAACTATGCTATATCTTAAGCAACACTTGTATCGACTGGCCTGTGTAAAGTAAGAAAATATTCGGTTATTTTTTAAATGTGTATCAATTAACTTTTTTAGATGAAATTAATCTGGATATTGTGAGTTAAATCTAATGATATGGACAAAAGCAACAAATGGATTATATACTGAATTTATAAGAATAATCTACATTTAATAAGTACACTAAATAAAATATCAAAAATTAAAATTTGAAGAATAATTTACATATGAATAAAATATCAAAAATTGCATGTATAAAGATAATCTACATTTGATAGGTACACTAGATAAAATATCAAAAATTAATTTAAAAAATAATCTACATATGATAGTTACACTAACTAAAATATAAAAAACTAAATTTTAACATATAATTTACATATAATTAGTACACTAGATAAAATATCAAAAATTAAATTTATAACAATAATCTACATGTGATAGGTACACTACATAAAATATAAAAAATACAATTTATGAAAATAATCTACATATTAAAGGTACACTAAATAAAATATCAAAAATTAAATTTATGAAAGTAATCTACATATGATAGGTACACTAGATAATATGTCAAACATTAAATTTATAAACATTATCTAGATATGATAGGAACACTCGATAAATTATCACAAATTAAATGTATACAAAACATTTACATATGATAGGTACACTAAATAAAATATTAAAAATTGAATTTATAAACATAATCTACATATGATAGATACACTAAAAAAATATCAAAAATTAAATTCATAAAAATAATCTACATGTGATAGGTACACTATATAAAAATCAAAACTTGAATTCATAAAAATAATATACATATGATAGGTACACTAAATAAAATATCAAAAATTAAATTTATAAGAATAATCTACATATGATAGGTACACTAAATAAAATATCAAAAATTAGATTTATAAAAATAATCTACATATGATAGGTACACTAAATAAAAATAAAAACTGGAATTCATAAAAATAATCTACATATGATAGGTACACTAAATAAAAATCAAAAATTGAATTTATGAATATAATCTACATATGATAGGTACACTAAATAAAATATAAACATAAAATTCATAAAAATAATCTACATATGATAGGTACACTAAAAAAATATAAAAAAAAAAATTCATAAAAATAATCTACATATGATAGGTACACTAAAAACAATATCAAAAATTAAATTCATAAAAATAATCTACATATGTTATGTACACTACATAAAAATCAAAAATTGCATTTATAAAAATAATCTACATATGATAGGTACACTATATAAAAATCAAAACTTGAATTCATAAAAATAATCTACATATGATAGGTAAACTAAAAAAAATATCAAAAATTTAATTTATAAAAATAATCTACATATGATAGGTAAACTAAATAAAATATCAAAAATAAAATTTATAAAAATAATCAACAGATGATAGGTACACTAAATAAAATATCAAAAATTAGAATTATGACAATAATCTACATATTATAGGTACACTAAATAAAAATCAAAACTTGAATTCATAAAAATAATCTACATATGATAGGTACACTAAATAAAAATAAAAAATTGAATTTATGAAAATAATCTACATATGATAGGTACACTAAACAAAATATAAACATAAAATTTATAAAAATAATCTACATATTATAGGTACACTAAATACTATATGAAAAATTCAATTCTTAAAAATAATCTACATATGATAGATACACAAAATAAAAAATAAAAATTAAAATTCATAAAAATAATCTACATATGATATGTACACTAAATAAAAATCAAAAATTGCATTCATAAAAATAATCTACATATGATAGGTACACTAAATAAAATATAAAAATCGAATTCATAAAAATAATCTACATATGATAGGTACACTAAATAAAAATCAAACATTGAATTCATAAAAATAATTTACATATGATAGGAACACTAAATACACAATCAAAAATTGAATTTATAAAAATAATCTGCATAAGTTAGGAAAACTAAATAAAAATCAAAAATTGAATTCATAAAAATAATCTACATATGATATGTAACCTAAATAAAATATAAAAAATTCAATTTATAAAAATAATCTACATATGATCGGTAAACTAGATAAAAATCGAAAATAAAATTTATAAAAAAAAATCTACATATGATAGGTATGCTAAATAAAATATAAAAATTGGATTCATAAAAATAATCTACATATGATAGGTACACTAAATAAACATCAAAATTCAATTTATAAAAATAATCTACATATGATAGGTACACTAAATAAAATATCAAAAATACAATTCATAAAAATAATCTACATATGATAGGTAAACTAAATAAAATATAAAAAAACTGATTTATAAAAATAATCTATATATGATAGGTACCCTGAATAAAAATCAAAAATTGAATTTATAAAAAAATATACGTATGAGAGGTACACTAAATGAAAATAATAATTAAATCTTAAAAATACTCTAGATATGATAGGTACCCTAAATTAACATCAACAATGGAATTCATAAAAATAATCTACATATGATAGGTACACTAAATAAAAATAAAAAATTGAATTCATAAAAATAATCAACATATGATAGGTACACTAAATAAAATATAAAACATCGAATTTATAAAAATAATCTACATATGATAGGTACACTAAATAAACAATCAAAAATTGAATTTATAAAAATAATCTACATATGATAGGTACACTAAATAAACAATCAAAAATTGAATTTATAAAAATAATCTACATATGATAGGTACACTAAATAAAAATCAAAACTTGAATTCATAAAAATAATCTACATATGATAGGTACACTTATTAAAATATCAAAAATTGCATTTATAAAAATAATCTATATATGATAGGTACACTAAATAACCTATCAAAAATAAAATTCATAAAAATAATAAACAGATGATAGGTACACTAAATAAAATATCAAAAATAAAATTCATAAAAATAATCTATATATGATAGGTACACTAAATGAAAAGCAAGAATGAAATTTATAAAAATAATCTACATATGATAGGTACACTAAATAAAAATCCAAACTTAAATTCATAAAAAAAATCTACATATGATAGGTACACTAAATAAAATAGCAAAAATTAAATTAATAAAAATAATATACATATGATAGGTACACTAAATACAATATAAAAAATTAAATTCATAAAAATAATCTACATATGATATATACACTCAATAAAAATTAAATTCATGAAAATAATCTACATATGATAGGTACACTATATAAACAATCAAAAATTAAATTCATAAAAGTAATCTACATATGATCGGTACACTAAATACAAATATAAAATTGAATTTATAAAAATAATCTACATATGATAGGTTCACTAAATAAGAATAAAAAATTAAATTCACAAAAATAATCTACATATGATTGATACACCAAATTAAAAATCAAAAATTTAATTCATAAAAATAATCTACATATGATAGGTACACTAAATCAAAATAAAATTGAATTCATAGATATAATCTACATATGATAAGTACACTAAATAAAAATCAAAAATTCAATTCATAAAAATAATCTACATATTATAGTACACTAAATAAAAATAAAAAATTACATTTATAAAAATAATCTACATGTAATAGGTAAACTAAATAAAAATCAAAAATAAAATTACAAAAATAATCTACATATGATAGGTACACTAAATAAAAATAAAAACTTGAATTCATAAAAATAATCTCCATATGATAGTGACACTAAATAAAATATCCAAAATACAATTTATTAAAATAATCAACATATGATAGGTACACTAAATAAATTATAAAAAATGGAATTCATAAAAATAATCAACATATGATATGTACACTAAATAACAATCAAAAATTGAATTTATTAAAATACCTTACATATGATGGGTACACTAAATAAAATATAAAAAATCGAATTTATAAAAATAATCTACATAGGATAGGTACACTTACTAAAATATCAAAAATTAAATTCATAAAAATAATGTACTTATGATAGGTACACTAAATAAAAATCAAAAATAAAATTAATAAAAACAATTTACATATGATAGGTACACTAAATAAAAATAAAGAATTGAATTCATAAAAATAATCTACATATGATACGTACACTAAATTAAATATAAAAAAATTAAAGTTTAAAAAATATTCTACATATGATAGGTACACTAAATAAAAATCAACAATTGAGTTCATAAAAATAATCTACATATGATAGGTACACTACATAAATATGAAAAATTGAATTGATAAAAATAATCTACATACGATAGATACACTAAATAAAATATCAAAAATTGCATTTATAAAAATAATCTACATATGATAGGTACACTAAATAACCTATCAAAAATAAAATTCATAAAAATAATAAACAGATGATAGGTACACTAAATAAAATATCAAAAATAAAATTCATAAAAATAATCTACATATGATAGGTACACTAAATAAACAAAACAAAAATAAAATTCATAAAAAAATTCTACATATGATATGTACACTAAATAAAATATCAAAAATGAAATTAATAAAATTAATCTTCATATGATAGGTACACTAGATAAAAATCAAAAATTGAATTCATAAAAATAACCTACATATAATAGGTACACTAAATAAAAATCGAAAATAAAATTAATAAAAACAATGTACATATGATAGGCACATAAAAAAAAATCAACAATTGCATTTATAAAAATAATCTACATGTGATAGGTACACTAAATAAGATATCAATAATAAGATTTATAAAAATAATAAACATAGTATAGGTACACTAAAGAAAATATCAACAATTAATTCATTAAAAATAATCTACATATGATAGGTACATAATATAAAAATCAAAAATTGAATTAATGAAAATAATCTACATATTATAGGTACACTAAATAAAATATCAAAAATAAAATTCATAAAAATAATCTACATATGATAGGTACACTAAATAAAACATAAAAAACTGATTTATGAAACTAATCTACATATTTTCGGTACACTAAATAAAAATCAAAAATTGAATTTATAAAAATTATCTACATATGATAGGTACACTAAATAAAATATCACGAATTAAATTCATAAAAAAATCTACATATGATAGGTACACTACATAAAATATCAAACATAAAATTCATTAAAATAATCAACATATTATAGGTTCACTAAAGAAAATATCAAACATTAAATCATTAAAAAATAATCTACATATAATAAGTACACTATATAAAAATAAAAAATTGAATTCATAAAAATAATCTACATATGATAGGTACGCTAAATAAAATATCAAATATTACATTCATAAAAATAATCTACATATGATAGGTACACTAAATAAAAATAAAAAATTGGATTCATAAAAAAATCTACGTATGATAGGTACACTAAATAAAAATCAAAAATTAAATTCATAAAAATAATCTACATATTATTAGTACACTAAATATAAATCAAACATTAATTTTATGAAAATAATCTACATATGATAGGTATACTAAATAAAAATCCAAAATAAAATTCATAAAAATAATCTACCTATTATTAGTACACTTAATGAAAATCAAATATTGAATTCATAAAAATAATCTACATATGATAGGTACACCAAATTCAAAATAAAAAAAATAGTGTATAAAAATAATCTACATATGATAGATACACTAAATACAAATCAAAAATTGAATTTATGAAAATAATCTACATATGATAGGTACACTAAATAAAATATCAAAAATAAAATTAATAAAAATAATCTTCATATTATAGGTACATTAAATAAAAATCAAAAATGGAATTCATACAAATAATCTACATATGATAGGTACACTAAATAAAATATCAAAAATAAAATTTATCAAAATAATCTACATATGATAGGTACACTAAATTAAATATAAAAAATTGATTCATAAAAATAATCAATACATCATAGGTACACTAAATAAAATATCAAAAATCGAATGTAAAAAATAATCTCCATATGATAGGTACACTAAATAAAATATCAAAAATTAAATGCATAAAAATTATCTACATATTATAGGTACAGTAAATAAACAAAAATTAAATTCATAAAAATAATCTACATATGATAGGTACACTAAAAAAAAAATCAAAAATTAAATTCATAAAAATAATCTACATTTGATAGGTACACTAAATAAAATATCAAAAATTGATTTATAAAAATAATCTACACATGACAGGTTCACGAAATAAAAATCAAAAATTGAATTCATAAAAATAATCTACATATGATAGGTACACTAAATATCAAAAATTAAATTTATAAAAATAATCTACATACGACAGGTACACTAAATAAAAATCAAAAATTGAATTCATAAAAATAATCAACATATGATAGGTACACTGAATAAAATATTAAAAATAATAAAAATGATATACGTATGATAGGTATACTAAATTAAATATAAAAAACTGATTTATAAAAATAATTTACATATGATAGGTACACTAAATAAAAATCAAAAATTGAATTTATAAAAAAATCTACGTATGAGAGGTACACTAAATGAAAATAATAATAAAATCTTAAAAATACTCTAGATATGATAGGTACCCTACATTAACATCAACAATGGAATTCATAAAAATAATCTACATATGATAGGTACACTAAATAAAATATAAAAAATTGAATTCATAAAAATAATCAACATATGATAGGTACACTAAATAACAATCAAAAGTTAAATTTATTAGAATAACTTACATATGATAGGTACACTAAATAAAATATAAAAAATCGAATTTATAAAAATAATCTACATATGATAGGTACACTTACTAAAATATCAAAAATTAAATTCATAAAAATAATGTACTTATGATAGGTACACTAAATAAAAATCAAAAATAAAATATATAAAAACAATGTACATATGATAGGTACACTAAATAAAAATCAAGAATTGAATTCATAAAAATAATCTACATATGATAGGTACACTAAATAAAATATCAAAAATTAAATTCATAAAAATAATCTACATATGATAGGTGCATTAAATAAAAATGAAAAATTGAATTTATAAAAATAATCTATATATGATAGGTACACTAAATAAAAATCAAACATGAAATACATAAAAAATAATCTATATATTATAGGTACACTTAATAAAATATCAAAAATTGAATTAATAAAAAATTATCAACATATGATAGGTACACTAAATAAAAATCATAATTTTTGATATTTTATTTATTGTACCTTACATATGTACATTATTTTTATGAATTAAAGTTTTGATTTTTATGTAGTGTATCTACATATGCTAGTTACGCTTATGATAGGTACACTAATTAAAAATTAAAATTTGAATTAATTAAAATTATCTACATATGCTAGTTACACTAAATAAAATATAAAAAATTGAATTTATAAAAATAATCTCCATATGATAGGTACACTAAATAAAACACCAAAAATTAAATTTATAAAAATAATCTACATATGATAGGTACACTAAATAAAATATACAAATTATCATTCTTAAAAATGATCTACATATGATAGGTACACTAAATAAAATATTAAAAATTAAATTTATAAAAATAATCTAGAGATGATAGGTACACTAAATAAAATATTAAAAATGGACTTTATAAAAATAATCTACGATTATAGGTACACTAAATAAAATATAAAAAATGTAATTATTAAAATGATCTACATATGATAGGTACACTACATTGTGTCAGGTTATTAGAAAGTATGTATGTATCATAAAAATAATCTGCATATGATAGGTACGCTTGTTAAAATATCAAAAATTGAATGTATAAAAATAATCTACATATGATAGGTACACTAAATAAAATATCAAAAATAAAATTCATAAAAATAATCGACATATGATAGGTACACTAAATAAAATATCCAAAAATAAATGTATAGATATAATCTACATGTAATAGGTACACTAAATAAAATATCACATATGAAATTCATAAATATAATCTACATATGATAGGTACACTAAATAAAATATAAAAAACTGATTTATGAAAATAATCTACATATTTTCGGTACACTAAATAAAAATCAAAAATTGAATTTAAACAAATAATCTACATATGATAGGTACACTAAATAAAATATAAAAATCGAATTCATAAAAATAATCTACATATGATAGGTACACTAAATAAAATATCAAAAATTAAATTCATAAAAACAATCTACATATGATAGGTGCACTAAATGAAAATCAAAAATAGAATTTATAAAAATAATCTACATATGTTAGGTACACTAAATAAAATATCAAAAATTGAATTCATGAAAATGATCTACATATGATAGGTACACTTGTTAAAATATCTAAAATTGAATGTATAAAAATAATCTTCCTATGATAGGTACACTAAATAAAATATCAAAAATTAAATTCTATATAATTATCTACATATGTTTGGTACCCTAAATAAAATATTAAAAATTGAATGTATAAAAATAATCTACATATGATAGGTACACTAAATAAAATATCAAAAATAAAATTCATAAAAATAATCTACATATGATAGGTACACTAAATAAAATATTAAAAATTGAATTCATAAAAATGATCTACATATGTATAGGTACACTAAATAAAATATCCAAAATAAAATTCTTTAAAATAATGTACATATGATAGGTACACTAAATAAAATATCAATAAGTGAATTTATAGAAATAATCTACATATGGTAGGTACACTAAATAAAATATCAAAAATTAAATTAATAAAAATAATCTACATATGACACGTACACTAAATAAAATATCAAAAATTAAATTCTTAAAAATAATCTACGTATATTATGTACACTAAATAAAATATCAAAAATAAAATTCATGAAAATAATCTACATGTGATAGGTACACTAGTTAAAATATCAAAAATTAAATTCATAAAAATAGTCTACATATGATAGGTACACTAAATAAAATATCAAAAATTGAATTCATAAAAAAATCTACATATTATAGGTACACTAAATAAAATATCGAAAATATAACTCATAAAAATAATCCACATATGATAGGTACACTACATAAAATATAAAAAATTGAATTTATAAAAATAATCTACATATGATAAGTCCACTACATTATGTCAGGTTATTAGAAAGTATGTATTTCGAGGTTGGTACACTTACACTAGTTTATCAGATCATTGTACAACATGATGGTGATGGGAAAGAGAGGAACTTTTTTGTAATAACTTATTTTATTTCTCATTTAGTTAAAAACTTCTTTGTTTCTTTTTAGAATCAGAATGTTGGTCCGAATTGCATTATTCTTTGCTTTTGCAAGGAAAGGGTGTTATTTTGCTGCTTGTTGAGTTTTTAATTATATCTCAAATAGATATAATTACTATGTTTATCAGAGTACATCAATGGAGTACAATTAGCATAAGTTCATCGTTGTGCAACATTATGCTGATGGGTAGTAGCAGAAGCTATTAGATGTGAGACTCCCCGTCAACCTTGTCTATGACGAAGATAGTTATGTTAGTTTTACCCACTGATATGTGGCAACAATACTCAATGCATATGCTAATGTGGACTTTCTGGACGTCTGGGATACTCTCAGTTTCACACTGAAAAATTCATTTGTTGCAGTAACAAATAATTTTCTATTTAGATTAATAAAGGATATATTACATCAAAATAACTTAAGATAGACTAATAGTATATAGAAATATACAAACAATTTTATATTCAGATGAATAAAGAATATATTCCATCGAACAAATATAAGATAGACAAATAGTATTTAGAAACATACAATTTCATATTCAGATGAATAAAGGATATATTACATCAAACAAATCTGATATAGACTAATAGTATTGAGAAAATTAGAAATAATTTTCTATTCAGATAAATAAAGAATATATTTCATCAAATAAATCTGAGATAGACTAATAGTATTGAGAAAGTTAGAAATAATTTTGTATTCGGATGAATAAAGTATATATTTCACCAAACAAATCTAAGATAGACGCATAGTGTTGTGAAAGTTACAAATAATTTTGTAATTGGATGAATAAAAATATATTGCATCAAACAAACATAAGATAGAATAATAGTATTGAGAAATATACAAACAATTTTATATTCAGATGAATAACGGATATATTTCATAAAAAAAACTAAAGACAGAGTTATAGTATTGAGAAATTGGATTATACATAAGACAAAAACAAAAGAGTATAAATATATAAAATATAAAATTTGTTGTATATTTTTTTCACCAAATTCTTGGTACTAAACAAACAAATATCAAGAAATATTTTTTTATAATTTTGCATAATATATCACTTATACATATGTCTATGAGGAAGGCAAAAACCGGTATGCAATAATTACTTCTTTGATAGACTATTTGTAATTTCTATTTGTTATATATATATTTGTATATATATACTGTATATATATATTGTATATATATATATTGTATATGTATATATTGTATATATATTGTATATGTATATATTGTGTATATGTATATATTGTATATGTATATATTTGGATATGTATACTGTATATATATATTGTATATATATATTGTATATATATATATTGTATATATATATTGTATATATATATATTGTATATATATATTGTATATATATATATATTGTATATATATATATTGTATATATATATATTGTATATATATATATTGTATATGTATATATTGTACATATATATTGTATATGTATATATTGTATGTATATATTGTATATGTATATATTGTATATGTATATATTGTATATATATATTGTGTATATGTATATATATATTGTATATATATTGTATATATATATATATTATATATATATATATTGCATACATTCATATATTGTATTTTTATATTGCAGATATATATATACATTGTATATATATATATATATATACAGTATATATATATATATACATTGTATTTATATATTGTATATATATATGGTAGTATTGTATATATATATATATATATATATATATATGGTAGTATTGTATATATAAATGTATATAAATATATATATATCTTTTCACTAGAATATGAATCATAAAATAATTAATATATCGACTAAATCCGTGGCAAGTTGGAAAATATCTTGTTATTTTTGTAACATCTCATATGAACTTTATATTAAATAAATCTGGATATGGAGAGTTTAATCCAATAATATTACAACAATAAACAGACATAATATTAATATAGAATGCAAATACTAAAAATATGGAATTTCATTCATTTTCACAATTAATCCGGATATTGTGAGTTCAATCCAATAATATTAACAACAATAAACAAACAGATTATATATTGAATTTATAAGAATTATCTATATATACGTACACTAATTAAAATATTTCATTTAATTTTCCAGATGTTCCTGATTGGACCCTATTATTCAATTTTAATGGAATGTCATTTCCTTAAACATTATCCTATATAACAATTAATACTTCATTTGAAAAAGTACAGCAACATCTACTACAAGATTTATTATACTGGACAATAATATTTGATGAATTTTGTTAAACAGTGGTGAAAACATAACACATCTTAAAGGTAAAATAATTTTGTTGAATAGAGCGAAAGGTAATAAGAGATAAAATTGCAGAAAAATATGTGGCTTTAAGAAGACAATATTTTTTACAGCATCCGAAACTATAGCACTAAGAAAAATTTTGTTGAAAGAAAGATATGTGGCTTTAAGGAGACAATATTTTTACAGCACCCGGAAGTATAGCACTAAGAAAAAATTGTAGAAAGAAGAGTAACCCCTTATAAATGCTAAATTCGCTCGGTTGCCATATATAAAATGTATTATATATATATTATAATGTGTGTAATTTTTTTAATCTGCTAGGCGGCTTTGTCTTACAGTCCACGAAACAATAGCACTAAAATATGTAAAAAGAAAAGTAACATATTATAAATTCTTTGATGCAGGAATTTTCAATGATCACTTGGTCGAAATAAGACTGTGAGTAAATGTTTGGTACCTTTAACTTGAATAAATTAATAATAAAATTGAAATAAAGAAAGATAAAATCAATGTTCCTGTAATGTGTGTAGAACATTCTTGAAGTCTCTATAAAAATGCGACATTCATGTGAAGTGTGTGGATATAATTTTTTTGCCAACTACGATTGAGTAAAGCATATAAATATTCACACAAACAATTGCAATGGAACAACAAGGATACTAAAAAGAGCTCTCTGTATGTGTCAATAAAAAGCAGGACAATGTTGGCAGCTGGTTTAGCTGGGCCATACCCAGTGCTACAATCTTCAAAGATAGAAAATAAATAAAAAAGAGAAAATCAAAATTCTTTTGTTGATATTCTTGTCCTAAAGCATCAGATTTTGTTCAACATATCATGATTCAAACTTGAGAAAAGCCAGTTGTGAATTGTGAGAATATACTTGTTTTTATAGATAAACGTTTGCGACAAAACTGAGAACTCACACAATGGAAAATCCACATCATTGTGAAGTGTGTGATTATTCTTGTTCTAGAAAAGAAATGTTAATGAAACATATACGAACTCACACTGGTGAAAAGCCACATACTTGTGAAGTGTGTGGGTATTCTTGTTCTGAAAAATCAAATTTAATGAAACATATAAGAATTCACACTGGTGAAAAGCCCCATACTTGTAAAGTGTGTGGATATTCTTGTTCTCAAAAATCAAGCCTAGTCATACACATGAGAACGCACACTGGTGAAAAGCCATATATTTGTGAAGTGTGTGGCCATTCTTGTTCTCAAAAATCAGGCTTAGTCATACATATGAGAACTCACACTGGCGAAAAGCCATATACTTGTGAAGTGTGTGGATATTCTTTTACTGAAAAAGCAAAGTTAGTTATACATGTGAGAACTCACACTGGGGAAAAGCCACATTGTTGTGAAGTGTGTAAGTATTCTTGTTCTGACAAAGCATCTTTAGTGAGACATATGAGAACTCACACTGGGGAAAAGCCATATTCTTGTGAAGTCTGCGGACATTCAAGCTATCAAAAATCAGGGTTAGTCACCCATATGAGAACTCACACTGGGGAAAAGCCACATACTTGTGAAGTGTGTGGATATTCTTGCTCTCATAAATCAAAGTTACTAATACATATGAGAATTCACACTGGCGAAAAGCCATATACTTGTGAAGTGTGTGAATATTCTTGTTCTCAAAAAGCAAGGTTAGTATTACATATGAGAACTCACACCGGTGAAAAGCCACATTGTTGTGAAGTGTGTAATTATTCTACTTCTGACAAATCAAATTTATTGAGACACATGAGAACTCACTCAGCAATAACAACAATTGCTGGTTTTACTACACAGAAGTAGAGAGTGTGAGCCATCTGACATCCAATTGTTAAGACCTGTTGGCTACTATACAATGCAACACAATGGAGTGTGTAAATAACTCCACGGGAAAATCTGTAAAAACTTGAATATCCAATGTAGTAGCATTCGGAACATCTACCAGGAGGAACAGTTGGAAATAAGTTATACATCATTCATTGTGACTACGAAATTCCTACAGCTACACACTCAGAAAACGAGGATATTGATATGGGATATGAGGGAGAAAGCAGTAAAAGTGTAAGTAAGCGCCCCTAATGATGCTGGCCTTAACATCATTATAGGAACAACCAGGCTACGGAACAGGAATTTCAAAAACTATCTTGCAAATATACCTGGTGAACCAAGTGCAAGAGAAATTAAAAAATGGCACTTAAATGGATGGTTAGAATCTTAAAAAGATCTCTCAGTTGGAGTAACTAAACTAATGAGAGAATGTTTGGCATCTGGTTGAAGGCTCCAGTCCCAACAAAAACAAAGTGATGAGAAAATTATGAGATAAAAAAGCCACATTATTGTGAATTGTGTGTCTATTATTTTCTAAATAATGAAAAGCCAATGAAACATATGAGAACGCAACACTAGAAAATTCGTATTTTAGAACAATTTGTGAATATTCTCGTTTTATAGTCAAGTTCATTGATTCATATGAAAATAACACAATTAGTAAAAGACATTTTTGCAAAATATG
This sequence comes from Euprymna scolopes, assembly GCF_053919585.1. Taxonomy (NCBI): domain Eukaryota; kingdom Metazoa; phylum Mollusca; class Cephalopoda; order Sepiida; family Sepiolidae; genus Euprymna; species Euprymna scolopes. Next base: position 106,403,519 of record NC_136508.1, read on the forward strand.
TTTATAGTCTTATTCGAAGAATTTGCATTTATTTATATGAGAACTTCAAACTAGACAACATTACACTGAACACACTTGAAAGGACTCATGATTGGTGCAACAATTCTAAATGAATATTGTCATCATAAAGAGAATAATATAATGTTAGTAAATAAATAATCACAAAGACTATAATTGGGTGCAACTGAGAGAAAAGTCACAGGCATGGAATAAAGTTATATAATAATATATATTTGTGTTATAGTGTTTCGTTTAGAAGATGTATTTCTTGTAAGGTAGAAACCACCAAGAGAGCGAATGTCAATGGGATAAGGTATGTTTCCCTTTTGTGTGATATGCAATGCAAAGATGTCTATTCATAATGTTAAAAGAACTGTCTCACATACGGTATTTGTTCCGGTTGTAAACAGTGTTGATATGTGTATCCACCCGCACACGGAAAACCACATACACTGTATACTAACAAAACAGAAAAGAAAACATTATACATACATAAATAGATAAATTTACATGAACACGGTTACTTAGGCGCAATACAATGTGACACGTACACATGCATGTTATGTATATGTATATACACACCAGTATACTACAATGCATGCTCTTACCTATCCCATGGCCTACTAATATGTACAGTCGAACATGTCACATTAGAAAGCACCTTTCTTAGATGAAAATTGAAGTGAGAACAAGGGAACTAATTCAGGTCGCTTCAAGCATTATTTTAGATATTAATAACTGAAATATTGCTTAATGAATTCTATCTGTATATGTTAATGTCAAAATGTTTAAAGTAAAATGATTTCTTTAATTAATATTAATAGTGGTCGTTAAATATATTTTCCCTTTTATTTCATTATAATACAAAAAGAAAATAAATTTTGAATTGTCTCCCCGGCCTTTTGCATGATGAACTTGTTTATAAATATGAAAAAAATATTTGAATAGACAATAACAGGTTATGTTATCAAAGATTTTATTAGAATATCTTGTATTGAGAATTTTTAAAGTATTTTTTTACACAGAAATCACCAGTTCGCAAGGCCCGGAAGCAACTCGAGGATAAGGGTTAATCGGTATACATTAGTCAATGTGATTATAGCTTATGTTTATAAGTAATGGGAATTTTGTGAATTAGATTACTTAGGGGGACGGTTCATTAAGAACTTGTTTACATTACACTTGAAGACAATCAGATTGTTGTCAGCTGGAAAGCAGGCAATCGGAAGAGAGTTCCACAGGCATGCAGTTTTAAGAAAGAAGCTTTGTTCATGGAATGTCCATTTAGGTTTAAGCAAAGATAAAAAGTGTCTGAAATTATTGATATTTGTTTCGACTAGACGAGTGGTTTTTGTGAAACTTTGGCGAGGGGGGAGGCCATAGATTGAAGCTCAGATGAACACTTGCTATGAAAATAACGATAAAGCAGAGACAGGCTCGTAACGTCTCTTTTGTGGGAAAGAGGTTGCAGGGAAGAGAAAAGGACATCCCCTACTAAGCTACGATATCTATCCTGAACTCTGTCAAAGCAGGATAAGCTGCTTCTAGCAGCTCCTACCAAGATGTTGGAACAGCACTCCATCATTGGATGTACCTGGCTTTTATATAGGGAGAATTTCATCAAGAGTGGGAGATCTACTGCAGCGGTAGAAAGATCCCACCATTTTTCCAGCGACTTTGGCAATGGATTTGATATATGTGTTCCATTTTAGATCAGGAGTAAAGGTCAAACCCAAACATTAAGTGTCATGTTTTCTTATAAAAAAAAACATAAGGAAATCATTTAAAATTGTAAAAATAAAATTAAGATTAATATTCAACACTGGATTTTATTTTTTATTTCGACCGTTATCGTTTTTTTTAAAATATTTAATGAATCTTTTTCTAATTTTATCTGAACAAATTTTTGCGTGTTATAAAATACATTTATAACAATTTTTTGTTGCAAATTTATATATTTTTATATTTTTTCAATGGAGAATAAGTTTTCAATTTTTTTCTACCAGATGACCTTATTTTGCATGCGCGTGTGTGTGTGTGTGTGTGTGTTACCGTACATAGCTTGCTTTGTGTCTGAGTGTTCAAGCTAGACACAAAACGCGTTGAGCAACAATTTACTGTAATACACCCCCGTTATAGCTAGAACTAAAAGGAAAAAAATGGAAAAACCAATGGCGGCACGTGTTTGCTCCAGCGATGCAATTTGGTCTGAGTTGTTAATGCAGCTGTGAGTCGATAGTGAAAGCTCTCTACCATCCCGTTAGCAGAAGGATGATAGGCGATTGTTGCTATGTGAGATATTTTGAAGGATTGGCAAAGGTCTCGGAAGGTTTGTGATGTAAACTGGAAACATCTGTCAGTGATAACAGTGGTGTGTACACCAAAGTTAGAGATCCAGTTCTCTACGAATGCGCGGGCGATGACGTCTGTTGAAATGTCATACAAAGAAATTGCTACTGACCAACGTGTAAAACAGTCTACCATGGTGAGCATGTAGCGATGACCATCAGAAGGTTGCAGTGGTCCAACAATGTCCAAATGATCATGGGAGAAACGTGCGTCAGGTAGAGAGAAGATGACGATTAACTTTAGTAGTTGTGTATGAAATACGTGCCTGACCTCATCGAGGTATATTGCCATTCATGCTAAGCCAAAGAAAAATGAACTGTGATAAGCCTGACTGTTGCCTGCTTGCTAGGGTGTGTCAAGTCGTAAAAGTGTTGAAATACTTTCTTACAGCAAGGAGGTAAGTAGGATTCTTGGTGTGCAACAGACATATCGCACCAGATTAGCTTTATGAAAAGTATTAGGAGCCTTTTTCAGCAGAATGTTTGATTTTGACATAAAGTTTGTCAATGACGTGTATCATTCCTATTCAGTCGCAATATCCAGATGTCTGTCAAAACTGTTGAGGTCACAGAAGCGGGAAAGAGTGTCAGCTACATTATTAGTTTTTCCTAGTAACTATTGAATGTCAGCAGAATATTATGCCACAGTTCTCTGTATCAGAAAACACGCTATGTGATATACGTATATCTGTACGTGATGTTGCCAATCTAATCAAAAACCTTGATTCCAGTAAAGCAACTGGCCCTGACGGTATTCCAATTATAGTACTCAAAAAACTTCAACCTGAACTAGCGCCCATACTTACAAAACTATTTAAACGTTGTCTTAAGGAGAATAGTTTCCCATCTCCCTGGAAAATTTCATCAGTATGCCCTGTATTTAAGAATTCAGGTGATCGCTCATCCCCCTCTCAGTACAGGCCAATAAGTCTCCTGTGCGTCATGAGTAAGTTGCTGGAATCTGTGTTAAATATAGAAGTAATCAACCATCTCAACAAAAATAACTTTCTTAGTGACACTCAATATGGTTTCCGTTCTGCTAGATCTACAGCAGATGTGCTTACAGTTATATCTCATAGGATTAGCAAATCTCTCGACGGAGGCAACCTTTCTCGGGCAATTGCTCTTGACATATCTAAGGCCTTTGATAGGGTATGGCATAAAGGTTTACTTCATAAGATCTCTTGCTATGGTATAGCTGGAAATGTCTTCTCAATTATTAAATGATTTCTCTCTGATAGGTTCATAAGAGTAGTAGTTGAGGGGCAAAAATCAGAAGCTCACAGTATTAATGCCGGTGTCCCTCAGAGGTCCATCCTGGGCCCAACTCTTTTCCTGATCTACATTAATGATCTTCCAAATCACATCCTTACATCATTTGTAGACATTTATGCTGACGACACTACCATTTATGGTAGCACATCTAAGACAGTAAACGACCAAGTTCTCTCCAATTCTCTCTCCTCTGATCTTGAGCACATAGTACAATGGGGAAAGGAGTGGCTGGTTACTTTTAATGCATCTAAAACCAAGCTTCTCTCTTTACATCATCAACATTCTGATCCCCATCTGGCATCAATTGAAATGAATGGCTCTCGTCTTCAGGAGGCCTCAAGTTTTGACAAGCTTCTCGGCTTGACCATTACTCCTGATCTTAAATGGAACACGTACATCAAATCTGTTGCCAAGGCCGCTGGAAAAATGGTGGGATCTTTCTATCGATCTGGTATATATCTCACTGCTGATGCTATTCTCTGTCTATATAAGAGCCAGGTACGTCCAAGGATGGAATATTGTTGCCACATCTGGGCAGGAGCTGCTAGAAAGGACTTGGCCTGCCTTGATAGAGTTCAAAATAGACTTCGTAGCCTCGTAGGAGATGTCCTTTTCTCTTCCTTGCAACCTCTATCTTACAGAAGAGATGTTGCGAGTCTGTCTCTGATGTATCGTTATTTTCATGGAAAGTGCTCGACTGAGCTTCAATCTATGGTCCCCCCTCGCCAAACTTTCACAAGAAACACTCGTCTAGCTGTAAACACAATCAATAATTCCCCCCACTCTTTATCTGTGCCTAAACCTAAACGTAGATTCCATGAACAAAGCTTTTTTCTTAGAAGTGCACGCCTGTGGAATTGTCTTCCGTTTTCCTGCTTTCCGGCTGACTACAATATGGTTGTCTTCAAGTCTAACGTAAATAAGTTCTTGATGAGCCGTTCCATATAAGTTATCAAATTTAACGAATTTTCATTACTAATAATTATTATATTGTCCAATTTCTACTGTACACTCTTTAAACCTTATCCTTGAGTGGCCTCTTGGCCTTGATAATGTGTTGATGCCTATGTAAAAAAAAAAAAAGATGTAAGGTACCGAATATAGACTCCAAGCCGGTGCATATGTCTGTCTGAGTTCTTACAGCAGAGAGGCATGTTAAAGTTGTTAGAGGGAATGGAGGAGTGTAGGTTAGTTTCACTTAATGCTAAGATATCCGGAGTGTTTAATAGGAGAAATGATTCGACATCATTTAAGTTAGATATTCGTGAATGTAAGCCTCAAGAGAGGGGGCAGGTTAGTTTTCTTTGAGTTTGGTCCTGGTTTAAAGGTAATTTTTGATTGAACTGTCATTTTATTTGATTTGATTTAAAGGTTTTTAGTTAGGGCGAATGAGGGGTGCTGGCTGCTGGACAAGTGGTTGTGCAGAATATCAGACATGCAATAGAAGTAGACCATCAGCTTTCCCCTTAGGATTGTGACCTCAGGAAAGCCCAGCGGATGAGTGCAGGTCCCGTTCCATGCGCGACATGGCACTACAAACATCCCGATATCTTAATCCAGATGTCTGTCAAAACTGTTGAGGTCACAGAAGCGGGAAAGAGTGTCAGCTACATTATTAGTTTTTCCTGGAAAATATTGAATGTCAGCAGAATATTGCGTCAAAATTCTCTGGGTGTATGTTTACTAGAGGGGGAAGATGTAAGGTAAGCGATCGGAGGTTTATTGTCGGTGAAAATTCTGAACTCCATACAAACCTCGACCGAAAATGCTGTATTTGCGCTGAGTCGTGCCCAGCTTAACAGAAAAGAAAGACAGTGATCATGTTTGACCATTTACCATCCGGTTGAGAACGACACCAACAGCTACATCAGTGACGAAGTTGACGCAATGAAGTGGGTACGAGAAAATCCTGGATTGCTTGCACTTTTAAAGAACTGACATTGAATCTGCTTTTCATTGATTTTTAATCCGAAGGATTGTAAACGTTGGAAGACTTCAGTAACGTGGATGTCGTCGATGCATGTATAGACGAAGGGTAGTTCATGAAGGACTTTATATGTGAATCTTTGGAATGCCTGGACGGCATCACCCGGTTCAAAAGTTAGACGTATGAAAACATTTTTCTGTGAAAAGAAAATGTGAAACATTTTTTTATATTTGTGATTGTTGTTTATATTTGTGATTGTTTTTATATTTTTAATAATGAAGATAAATAAAGCAATGATAAGAATAACAAGAGAATAATGCTTGATATATATCTTTAATATAAAGCTGAATGTGTGTGTGTGTGTGTGTCTGGTCACGAATTAGGATCCTATGTGGTTGACTATTTTAAAAAACTGATTACATATAATGATAGATGATGTATCGAGACACAGGAATAGGTATGTTTGATCTGGCAGAACGGTGGTTCATTAAAACTGTGGGGTCTGCGTTCGCGCCTGGTCACCAAAGTATGGAAATAAAAGATTTTTAAATAAAAAAAAAACGTTTACAAGTGTTTTTGATATAGATGTACATAAGAATACTTTGATAAGTATGTTTCAACTTAAATATGGATGGTATAATAAAATTTTGGCTCTGCGTTCGCGCCTGACCTCCATAGAATGGGAATAGGCACAACCTTTAATAAAGACTTTTCATATCTATCTGCGTAAGTATACTTTGATAATTATGTTACAGATTGAAGAAATATGGTATAATAAAATTATGGGGTGTTCGTTCGCACCTGACCTCCATAGAATGGAAATATGTCACAAAGTTAAACAAGGTTTTTTT